>NC_045548.1:43113532-43146032 GCF_009769535.1 Thamnophis elegans
AAGTCATCAAACATTTGAGATTGGCTCTAAATTTTTTAGGTAAATGGTACCCAGTGTACTTCTGAAACAATTCCATGTATACTAGATTTCATAAAAGTCAGGCCACTAGTAGTGAGTCCTTATGGTTCACTACTGGTGTGTTTTGAGGGTCATAGTTTCCAAGTTTTGTATCAGCGTGTTTCAAAATGTCCTGTTTTGAAATTTTACAGGCAATGGCAAGGTCAGAGAGTTTTACAATAATCTATGCAATAATTAAAGGCAGAATTAACACGGAGAACTACCATTAAATATGTTGTTGATTTGTTTCTGATTCTATTTATCTGGTTGCCTACTAAAAACAGTATTTTTGCTTTTCACACATTTAATTCTACTCAGGCAGAACAGCATGGCTTGAATGAGCAATTTTGGGGGCCCTATCCGTCTGATGATCCATAATTTTTATTGCAGGAGAATGTGTGCATGCATGTTTATTCACACACGTGTGTGTATGTGTGTTTGTGTGTATAATCAGATTATCAGATTAACATTGGCAAATGTCCCAAACTCTGGCTGAAGTGCAGTGCTTGTGGTTTCTCAGCAGCTTATGCTAAGCCTGCACCATGGAAATAATCTTTTAAAACCCAGGAAACAAATCAACTGCAATAAGGATATAAGTCACTGTCATTAAGGAATGATTAGGCTAAACATTTTTATATACTCTTTAGCCCAGTTTCATGCTGTACATGATTTTAAATTGGGGGGACTATTACTTTTTTTCTTTTGTAATTACTTAACTCTATGATACTAAATAGAAATACTGAGCAATGCACAATTCAATTAAGCCATTTTATTAATTTAAGAATAATATACATACACATAAATCTATCGTTACCTGGGCATAATGGTAACAACAACAATAACAACAACAACAACAACAACAGTGTTTTTGTTGTAGTTATAATAAATATCCACAATACACTGTTTTACCTAGAAACCAAATAAATTCATATTCATTTATTATCATAGGTTTTATGTGCCTAGTGGAACTGCTTGTGGTTTATAAGCAAGTCCTTATATGTAAACATTGGGTGAATTATGTTTTTCCAGTGACAATATATTAATGAAAATATTTTCTCTATTTCTTAAAATTTCTGAATGAGATGGGATGTAGCAATATTTAATGCAAGGACCTAACATCCTGATAGGGCAGATGAGTTAGAGCTGCAGACATGCACATGTTTCTGAAGTGGGGAAAAAATCAGTAGCAATAAATGATGGAACAGCACGAGTTTTGTCTCCCAGTCTGACTTAATATACAGACATGTGCTTAAATGATTCCAAGCTCTTAAGCTTAGGTTTGTGCCTTCTGTAGCTGGAGAATTTTTAATTTATTGAATTTGTTGTTAAGCCTTGGCTTGCTAGAAGCTTCTTGATAGCCTTCTCCTCCTCCAACATTTAAAAGACTGATATTTATTAAATGCCCCATCTTTTGATATTGCTAAAGCATTCGATATTGGTGAAAAACATATCCCAAGCCAGCACTGACCTCAAGCGTAAGAGAGAGACAGCTGGATCACAAGATCTAGTTACAGTAAGTCATAGAAAAAGTACCAGGGAAGCATTACTGCTATTATGTGGCATAATTCTTACTACCTACACATAAAATGTTCTTCTGTCTAAGCATATGCTTTTGCTCTCCTTCTATCCCTCTCCCCTTCCCAAGTTCATGAATAATTCAGAGGTTGATAAATATGCAGTTTTTAAAAGTGCAAGCACCACAGCACATAAAAAACCCTGTGACTTTCACATATACAACCTGATTTGTGCTTAAAGATAATGATTTTCTAAAATTGTCCATTTTTTTAAAAAAATGACCTATCTAATTTCATTTCTTGGTATCTATATAAATATCTACATAGGCAGCCGGGTGCCTTTTCAGTACACACACACATACAGAAATGTGCTGTGTTCCTTTCTTCTCCCCCCCCCCCCTCAGTTGTGAATTGCACTGATAAAAATATAATGCAAAATATTTTTATAGCAGAGTTTTGGTTTACTGTAGATAAATAATCTTTGCTATATTATTGTTTGTAAATCATTCAGTAAGCAAAATATGATGTGGTCTTATTTTTATTGAGCTTCTTTTAATAAATACTCTTAATTTAATGTCCCTTGAATTTTCTGCTAGTATCTGTAAATCTGTGACCTTGCCTTTAGACTCTACAAGTTACCCAAAACAGCAGGATCAGAGAAAAAGAAAAGGCAGAGAGCTTCCATCTTGTACACTAATTGCTTGATTGAAATCCTGAAACAAAATGGTGGTGCTTAGATGAAATACAGAAGAATGAAATATTTAAAGAATATTGACATAAAACCAGCATAAATATGATGCCATTTAGAGAACAATCAGTGTGAATATCAATGCTCTGAACAGTCAGAGCTATCATACTGCTCTTTTAGCTTGGAACAGCTAAACATAAAAATTATTTCCGTCTGTGAAGGGTAATCTTTTGGATAAATCCTTCAATTGGAAACACCATGGGTAAGAAATAGACCACAGCATTTAATTTGGACTGGCTAGTTGGATGCCTATATATTTTCTTTAATAATTTCAAATTTAATTAAATCATACTGCTGATGCCAGTCATCCCAACACCATAAAGCATGATTAATTGCATGCTTCAAGGAAATAAAAAAGCCGGCTCTACAATGCAGAGTTTTGAGCAAAGCAGCCTCTAAGAGATTATAAACAAAAGCCTACTTGTATCTCATGTAACTATTGAAACAGGGATCCTACCTACAATTACAGGATCCTGCACCAAAATTAAATGCTCTGATGCAATATCTATTCACAAGGCGATTTTAAGCAATTTTTGCCTTCCTCCAGGCATCTCCAGATTTGACTTCGTCTCTTCCAAAAAACGTTTTACTATTTGCATGGTGATCAGATGGAATGGCTTACCCTGATATACAAACAAGATCAGACACACTATAAAACTGGGAGTGTCCTGTCACAGTAAAGCAGCTGGATTCTTATACATCCTTCTTTGCTTTCATTGTATTTCAATTCAGATCAGCAGCAGGACAAAGGGCTTGACAGTCCTAAGCATGGATTGTCACCTTGATTTGTCCAGACTAACAGAGATGCAGAAATGAATTATATGAATTGCAGAAGAGCAAATAACCTTAAACATAACATTCTCCAAAATTATGTTGAGAAGCAATGGGAAGCTACCAAAGAATTAGATGGGGCAGCTACACAAAATAATCTAAATTGACACATCATATGTGATTTGTATTATAATAACAACCATATATATATACTGTACTTCATTTTTAGGTTGATTTCTTCTAGAACGTATTTAACTGCAGCTGTTTTTTTTTCAAGTGTCAACTCTTCACAGAGGACTCTGAACATGAGGTCTTAAACCTATTTGCAAATGAGCAGATGCACAAAGGCTTATGCCCAGGCCTAGGGATATACTAAATGATATGCCTGCATTATCTGATTTCTGGATTATTATTTTTTCCCCGAACTGTAGATTTGTACAGATTGCACAAGCATACGCAAACTCAGGACATGTGATTCAAATATGGAAACATATTTCTATGCAAGAATAGGAACTTATAGATTTTAGTGCATGTCCCCTACTGTGCATGAAAAGCCTAGGTAGCCTAAGATGCCAAGAATCTTTCTGTCTACTGTGGGATAGAAATATGTTCAACAAATAAATAAATAATAATAATAATAATAATAATAATAATAATAATAATAATAATAATAATAATAATAATAATAATAAAAAATCATCTTGTTTATAGCATGCGATAAAGGATCCTTGAGCTAAATGTGTGGTTGGTATTATCGACTTTGGATTATTCAATGGATTATTCACTGGCAATGAAAACAAAAGTGAGGCCTAGAATGAATTCCCTTCCTTTGTGTCCCAACCAGCTATTAGAAGCAACCGTGCTAAGCAGCTGTTCACTGGTGCATATTCAGCTTAGGAGCATTGTTTGTGCAATTCCTAGTACTAGACATGGACCGGAGGGAAAGGAGGGGAGGCAAGGCAGATATTGTTGCTACTGTGGCTGCCCTGCTGTTGATCCAGAGGAATTATAATTGATCTAGAGGAGCAATTTGTGTAGCAAAGCCAGTATCTTTCACAAAATTTATTTATTACTTTTGGGCCCTGAGGTTTTGCAAAACATACACTACTTGCAAGCAATCTCCAATTCATAGGTAAATTGATATCCCCCCCCTCCAAATAGTGTTTTCCACATTCTGTCAGTATATATTCCTAGCATATTTAAAATGTTAAACACTGCTGCTTTTTTTTAAAGAAGATGTCAAGTAGAGTGCATAATATACAGCATTTCCAAAGAATGTATAAAAAAGAAAGAAAGAAAATGAAAGAAAAATGTTCAAAACCTGTTCTACCCACTCAACATTCTCTACAAAAGGAAATATAACAACTCTAGAGTAGCAGATATTTTAAAGTGAATGTCAATTTTCCATTTTAGAGAACAGCATTCTTTTAAAAAAAACATTTGAGATAGGTAAGGTTTGGAGTTATCTATATATGCTGCATAGTTCTGGGTGCCTTTTATGAATTGTTTTCTTTTATGAAAGAATAGCTCAAAGACTATTTAGAAACTCATTTCATGAGCATTCACACTAGTCTAGGCCATTTTTAAAAGGGGGTTTGCAGAAGAGTAGGTAATTATTGAATGGCCACATGGATTGTACAAAATCTTATTGCCTTTCAGCTAAGACAAATTCTTGGATTAACTAAATCAAGAATATAATATGTACATGCATGCACATGCTGTATATGTATGTATGCATGTATGAGTGAGTGATGTACTATCTTATAAATGCTTAGTTTTGAATGGGAAATCGGATTTATGAAACCAATTGTCTGTTCACTAAATAAAATGTAGAATATGTTCCTCCACTTAAAATAGAGCTTTGTCCTTCCATATAGAAATAATCACTTCTAAAGAAAATACTTTCAGAAATATTCTACTTATAAGTCTTTATTTACTATCAGTCTTTATTTACAAGGAAAGCTTAGTAGAAGAGGCAGTGCTACACACTACCATAATACAATCATTTCCGAGCATGCAGGTTTCAACAGCTATGGAAGATTAAGTATATGTAACATTTGTAGGAACTGAAAATTGAATTGTAATTAAATTGTAGAAGCTTATGTATACATTTAGTTCACTGATGCCAGGTAATTTAATTCTGTTTACTGTCATTTAACCTATACCAAAATGCTATGTGCTTCCTTTAGGTTTCTAAAACATGTAAAATAGCACGAGAAAGAAAAATCAAAGCTTACCCAGAATATATGGTACGGCTAACGTGCATCCATCAAAGAGCTACATATTCATGGTGAAGGCTTCAGCCCAAACAAAAGCCACCTCCCCTGACTACATTTGTTGCTTAACGTTTGGGTTTTTTAAAATTTTTAATGCAAGAAACATCCGTGTTATTTTTACAACAAAATTTGGTTAAAAAAGAACCTTAAAAGACCAGAAAAATAATTCCTTGTCCATAAAGGAAAATTATACAAATTTCTCTTTCCTGAGATTTCTAGGCAGCCAACCATAATAACTCTTTGACAGTTCACCTGACTGCAGCAGAAATGGGGGATGTGATGTGATGGTTATGGTGGATGACAGAAAGGGGCCATTCGAAATGCTACTGTGCTGTTTATATGGGAAGATTTCAGCAGGTTTCAGCTTTTCCTAGTTAGACAATCTCCATTTGGGGAGGATTTCTCTAATTGCACATGTCTTGCAAATAATAAACAAAGCAGAAAAGTTGCATTATTTTGTCAGATTGCAACACTTGGGGTTGAATGAATGGAATTTCTAATTGACTTTGACAGTCCCATCTCAATACAAGCCAAACAAAGGCTTGCCTATGGTCCTCAGTACAAAACTTGGGAGTTATGTTTCCTTCTGGGTTATGATTTTCCTCAGACATTTCTGTAACTTTAAGGCTGAATTCAATCCTTTCGTTGCATAGAATTGTAGCACCTGAACCACATACAAGGTTCTGATGAAAATAGTGTTGTAAAGTACACAGTAATCTTTAAGACAATTTCACCTAAACACAAAAATAGATACATTTAAATTCCACAAGACATCTAAACCTGGCTCATTTTCTTTATCCTAATTGGTTTGGGTAAAGCCTGTGGGACTCCGGATAAATGGAATAACTTCTTGACTGATCAAGGATTTGCAGAACCAGATATTTGTCCATTAATAGACTAAATGACCTTAGCTTACCTTTGGGGACGCTAATTCCTTTTCAGTACTGGACAGAATATTTAAACCAGAATGCCTATTTGTTATTAACATTGTGGTTTTTAAAAAAAATTATAAATAACAATAAAATGTAAGTAAACAAGTGAGTGAGTATTAATGGTAGGAAAGAAAAATGTATTTCGCATTATTTCACAAAAGACGAGAGTACTGATTTTGATATGCTGTCAAATCCTATGGCTTTGGATATACATATATTTTATATACTCTATGGATGTAAATAGATCCATAATCCACTCCTTTATTAATCCATCCACTAGTTTGGCTAAAGAAAAAGAAAATAGAAGACTCAAGGTGCATAAAAATGAACCCTTAGAGTTAAACATGACAATCCATTTTTTGCAGGCAGAACATTCACATTGAAGCAGAAGGGCAAGATGTTTGAGTATGATGGAATCTCATCACAATAGTGGCATAAAAATTGCTGTATTCTGAAAATAACAATCACATAACTGTATAAAAACTATTATATAAATAATACAGAGACGCAGTCACACACACATCATTCCTTCAGGACCATGGCTATACCTCGTAATTGGAGGGATACAGACAACAGCTTGCAAGTTAGCTTCTGGACTGGAGCTCCTAAAATAGCATCTGTATTGAATAGAGATGCTATTGGATAAAATTGGACTTTGGTTGCTTTCTGGCCAAAATGTGCCACGAGTGATTGGTGCTGCCCTTACCAATACCTTAGCAAGGAGTGCTGCATTTGTTTGTTTGTTTTTAACAAATGTATATATGATTGTGTGGTAAAAGTATCATGTGGCTTCCTTTAACCAGATCAGTAGCTATGATTCCATCTATTGACCATCATGGTATATGGACAATTGAGCAATAGAGTTGTATGTGAAATAAGTGCTAAAAAGTAAGAATTAGCAAATGAAAAATAAGAAAGAAAAAGAAATAAGAAAAAGAAAAGGGAAATGTTTAATAGACCTGAATGAAGCTGGTCTGCTCTTCTGGGGTATAGCTTTTGAATATTGACAGGGAACTAAAGGTTAAATGTAATTTTTAATGGAAGTATTAATTGGTGTTTATTTATTGTTCTAGGTGTGTATGAAAACAGGAATTTATAGGCTGATATAGTTGCCTATTGAGTTCCAGTGAGGATAATAATAGAAGAACTGGGCGGGGAGGGGGGAAAGAATGGGAAAATTATGCAAAATCCTGTATGAATGGGATTTGGAAGGTGAGGTGGGAGGTTATAGAATTATTTTGATTGATTGATTATGTGCTATCAGATCTTTTTTAAAATCCTAATGACCCAATGGATAGATTTTTCTCCCTGATGATCTGTTTCTAACGCAGATTTTCAGGTCTTCCAATGATGTATTCATTGCCATTGTAACTGAGTTCATCCACCTTGTTGATAGATGTCCTCTTCTCTTTTCTTTCACCTTTCCAACACTAGAGCCTTCTCCATAGAGCTCGGTCATTGCATAATAGTACACATAATTTAAAGTGTTGGAAAGAGAAGAAAAGAGTATAAAATGTTATTTGGCCCACTCAGACACTCAAGATTAATGAGAATCATGACTTCATTGGAAGTACTGGTTTACATGAGAAATCTGATATACAGGAAAGTCCTACTTAATAGCCACAATAGAGTTCAGCAATTTAGTCACTAATTGGAAAATCACATGACCTTACTTCCCCTTTGGTTGTTAAGTGAAATGAGGAATTATTAAGTGAGAAATCAAATGAGCATCTTAAGAATTTTAGTTTTCCCTTCTCTATTGTGTAGTGTTAACACTACTTATTGTAAATAAAAAATCACTGTGAATTGCAACATACACAAATGGTGATCAAATGACTGAGAAGCCCTGCAACAGAAGCAATGCTTCTTAGTCATTTGATGTATGTGTGTTGGTTGTGAAGCACACAAAAGGCAACCACATGATTGTGGGATGTGCAATGGTTGTAAATGCAATGATTGTTTGTGAAGTTTTTTAAAGCATCATTGTAACTTCAAACAGTCCCTGCATGAAGAAGACGGTAATTGGGGACTGCTTATAAATGAAAATTCAAATGCATGATTGATTGTTTATGACAAGAGTTAGTAAAGGATATAAGGGTGGCTCCCCAGAAAAGAGAATGTTACAACAAAAGTAGGTAACATTAAAAGAGGCAGATGGCAATATATTGAAAGTGTGGCTAAACAAGGATTTCCTGCAGAGTAAAAAATAATGAAACTGAAATTAGAAGATATTAGAAGAAGTATTTCAGAGACTTGCATGGATATGATAATGATAGGCTGAAGAGTGGTAATGAAACAAACACTATATGATGATGTCAGGAAATAAAAGGATGTCAAGGAAGTTAAAAATGCTATGAGAATGTTGAAAAAATAGTAAGACTTCATAGGTAGATAATATAAGCAGAGATGCATTAATTTATGGATATGGTTTGTTCTGGAAGTAACTTTTAATTTGTTTAGCACACATGTGAAAAATACATTGAATTATACATTGTTATACATTGAATTTGAAAACAAATATTAGAAAGAAGAGTAAATGGGTTGAGAGGAAGGAGAAGACCAAGAAAAATTTGATCCCTTTAATCACTGGTTGGGTATATATATATATATATGGTAAAATTAAGTATCACTTACAAGGGAAGAAATGTATGGAAAGTTATACTGAATGATACTGGTGTGTAGCATTAGTTCTGTTTATTTTTCTTTTTTCTTATCTGAAGCCTTTACTTTTTGAGATTCACTTTCTTTTCTAAGCTCTGCATAATGTTTTTTTACCCCAAGAGGGAAGAGTTTGATAGATGTGTATGTATGTATGTCTCTTCTTGAGCTTATTTCCATTTGAAAGATAGTCTTGTGTGCTGAATTGTGACTTTGCTGGATCAAGGACTCAAAATGGACAGCAAACAGAGTTTTGAAGAGCTAATGTGAAAATGGTGCAACACTATCAACTTTAAAAGATGGTCTTTTCAAAATAACATCTTAAACAAGATAAACGATAAAAGATACCTGCATTCTAGGAATTAGGAAAACTTTTAAAAATCATAACTGTAAAAATAGGATAAAACCCTTATTTTTCAACCCAGTGTAAAAATTATTTTCCAAATAGCAGAAGGGTCTACTGGTGCAATTAATTGCCATCCATTATTTACTCAAAACCAGACCTAAATCTAAAAATTGCTTACATAACCTGATGATTTGCATAGCCCAAGTCCTTACTCATTTCCTCTCCTTTTCAAAAAAACAAGTCATCTTCAAGCACAGTAGGAAATTTTGTGCCAGAGACCTTGTGAATTTTGTTAGAAATGATAATAGTTTCTTGACAGGGAAAGCCACAAAAATCCTCAAATACATAATAGAAAACATTTAAATCCTATGCTAGATCTCAGTACAAGAATATCTTTGTTGTTTTCTCTTTTATCCATCTCCATAGTGATCTGGTATTGGTCTTCTTGTCCTGCCTGAATTGCTATTCATTTTATCCCAAAGCAGAACTGAGGACCTTTAAAAATGACATAACTCACGCAGCCGTATTTTCAGGAAATTATTTCCTATGGGATCTCATAAATCATCAGTTCACCTAAAATAAAAACTTGGCACAAACTTTTTAAGTTTAGAAGATAATCAAAATTATTTCATAATACCATCTGATTTACAATATAAATAAAAAACCATTCTTTTAAGAAATAGAAAAATTATAAGAAAAAAATTATTTTACAAAGAAAGTATCTTGGCTCCTTTAAACAATTATTGATACTTAGAAATACTGCAGTTTAATACGGTCTTGCTTTTCATTGTTAAAAATATTGATCTTTTGTAGATTATGCTCTTATATTTCCAAATTGTAATTTAACTTGGTTATATAAAAATAAATGTAGGTTTAAAACATACACATATGCGGGCATGCACACACACATACACACACAGAGAGAGACACACTCATACAGTAATATGTACAACATGGTAAAATTGCAGCTATGTCTTGTAGAACGAACACTTTTTTCTCAAACTCTTTCCATTTTGTTGAGATGTTTTTAGATTATGCCTATCAATCAATACAATCAATTTTCCTCTCATATTTGTGGTCCTTTCTGTTCTTCATGCCTCATTAAACATATCAACATGTTTGTTTTTAATTCACTAATTTAGACACAGAGTCTCTTGCAAATGAATTTGATGTTGAAAGGATGAGATTGGAATGATATATTTCAGCATTTTATGCATTTCTAGGAGGACAAATTAAAAGCACCTGGTTTGTTCTTGTTATCAATGAAAGGGATTTCTTTTGATCTTTAGGATCTTTCAAGACCTTTGCCTTCTTATATTTAGATTACACTATTTTAATGAAAGAATTATCTATTAAAGAAGATAATCTTTAATAATGTTCATTTCAAACATTCAATGCAATCCTAAATTGCATTAACAGAGGTATGCAATCAAGATCAAGTGAGGTACTAATGCCACTCTATAAAGCCCTAGTAAGATCACACCTAGAGTACTGCATCTAGTTTTGGTCACCACACTATAAAAAAGATGTTGAGACTCTAGAATGAGTGCAGAGAAGAGCAACCAGGATGGGCAGGGGACTGGAAACTAAAACATATGAAGAATGATTACAGGAACTGGGCATGGCTAGTCTAATGAAGAGAAGGACCAGGGGAGACATGATACTAGTATTCTAATATTTGAAGGGCTGCCACAGAGCAAAGGGGTTCAAGATATTTTCCAAAGCACCTGACGTCCAGACAAGGAATAATTGATGGAAAATGATCAAGGAGAGATTCAACCTAGAAATAAGGAAGAATTTCCTTACAGTGAGAACTATCAACCAATGGAACAGCTTGCCTTCAGAGGTTGCGGGGGCTTTATCACATGAGACTTTCAAGAAGATATTGGAATACCATTTGTCAGAAATTGTGTAGGATCCCCTGCTTGAGTGGGGGTTGAACTAGATGACCTATAAGGTCCCTTTCAACTCTGTTAAAATGTTAAGTATATATGCAATCAGGTGAAGTTCTTACACTCAATTTCCAAAGCATATTTAGGAAGCACCTATTAATGTTGGTACAGGAGATGCAAATAATAGACCTTCTCTACTAATAGTGCATGAGCTTGAGGAACAAATTTAACATGTTCTCCTGTTAGCATGGCATGGATGCAACACAATTCTATTGTAATACTTTTCGATCCTGATTTAGTGTAACCTTAAGCCTAAAATTTAGTGTACACTAAGCCTAAAATTTCTTTGGCGATGGGATTTTTCCTTGTACTTTACTGTGGTACACAAAATATTCTAAATGAAAATCTGTCACTATTCCTTTCCTTTGAAAACACTTAAAAACCTATATCTGATGCAAAGGAAACCTAATCCTAATCCTAGTTTCATTTTCATAAAAATGTGATTTTCCCATGGTTTTAAATGTGGTATAATGAGAAGTCTGAATATAAAGCTATCACTGTCATATTCCTTATAAATCCCTGATATTGGTTTTCAGCCCAGACTCCAAGCAGACCCAACCCTAATTACTAGTTACATTTTCAATATATTTTTACTGTAATCCACAAAGAAATCCAACCGAAAACTTGTCACCTATGCTTTCCTTAGAGAACGTACTTGAATCTATCCCTAACATAAATTTTGGAAAGTGATGGTGAAAACCTCTTCTTAGGATGCCTTTGTGGACCATAGTAAAAACCTTGGGCAATTCTCATTGGCAACTAAAATTAAACTAGGATTAGAGTTAGGGTTAGTTCTTTTTGGGTTCAGGGCTGAAAACGTATGTCAGGGAGAATCTTGAAGTTTCTCTAAGGAAAGTGAGGTCACAGCAATTAGTTCAGAATGTTTTGTGGAACATAATCCTGTTGGAATCAGGGCCAAAACTTATATTAGTGATAGATTTTTGATGTTCTCCAATGAAGGAAATTTAACAGTTTTTCTTTCAGACCAACTCTTATCCTAACCCTTCTTTCTTTTTCTTTGTCAATAGGGTTTTTCCATATATATTACTATGGTCCACAATCAAGTCCCAATGAAAAGTTGTCACTTTTGTTTTCCTTAAAGAACCTCTAAGAATTTATTCCCGACATTGTCAGTCCTGCCCCAACTTGGTCTCTTAAGCAAAACAACATATTATTCTATTCAGTGGGGAAGGTTTACTTTACTAAAGGCCAAGTGGATTACAATAAAGCAAAGCCAGAACTGAAGTTCGTATACCAAACTCTCCCAGTTAACTTTTCTCATACAGTTCTTTCACAGTTCTTTCTCCTTGCCGGTCCCTTATTTTGTTTGAATAAATTGTTTTGGAACTGTTTCTTCAACAGCAGGCTGGTTGGTGACCCATTCCATTCCATTCCCTGATTTCTGACCTTGACTGGTATCTCTGGTAGGTACAATGAGTAGTTAGCTTTCCGCGTTTCCCTATGCCAGCTCCCCGCCCCCCCCAGTTCATGTCAGATTGACAGCTAGCAGATGTGAAGCACAAGCGTAGAATGGCAGTTCTGAAAAACATTGGATTTCAATCCTGACTCAAAGGAGTCCCAACCCCTAACCATACTTCTATTTTCATTGGTAATGGGATTTTCACATGATTTTTTCACAAAGGAATTTGACAAAAAGCTGTTCCTGTTGCTTTTCCTAGATAAGCTCTTAGAATCTGTCCCTGACATCAGTTTTTGGCTCTGAATCCAAGGAGAACTAACTCTTATTCCAACTATAACTCTAACCCTGTTTTCATTTTCATTGGCAATGAGATTTTCCCATGTATTTTGCTATTGTGCACAAAGAAGTCCAAACAAAAAGCTGTCAGTTTTGCTTTCTGTAGAAAAGCTCTAAAAATCTAGTTTTAAGTGCTGACTCCAAGTAGACCTAACCCTAACCAGTGGTGGGATTCAAAAATTTTTACTACCAGTTCTGTGGGTGTGGCTTTGTGGGCATGGCTTTGTGGTCGTGGCAGCGGAAGGATATTGCAAAATTCCCATTCCCTTCTCACCCCACTAACCTACTTTCCAGCTCCTTTCTCCTGTTCAGGACAACAAAAGAAGATCAGCTGAGAGGCTGGGAGGCAGCGGGGGCAGGGCCAGCCTATTTGCCATTCTCTGAACTACTCAAAACTTCCACTACCCATTCTCCAGAACCTGTCAGAACTGGCTGAATACCATCTCAGACCCTAACTGTAGTTTGATTTCTATTGGCAATGATTTTTTCCATGTATTTTACTTTGGTCCTTAAAGAAGTCCAAATGGAATGCTATCACCATCACTTTCCTTTAAAAAGTTAATTACAACTTACAATGAAAAATTTTCTATTTTCTGCTTCAAAGTAGACAGGTTTATATAAAGAATGGGTTAATGAAGTTCACTAATCTCACCCTCTTAAGGTGACCTTGGAAAAATAGATTATGATGAATTTCAGTATATTACAATGTTAGGGAACTTTATTCTGAATATGGCAGGTTTGCTTCAAGGCAGCAAATTGAACATACATACAAAATATGATGTGAAAGGTCAGAATAAAATAAATACTAAGTGATCAAATTAAATGCTAAATCAGGTTAATTTTTTTCTGTGTGAATATTTTATACATATAACAACAACCAGTTCTGATCTTTACACAAATCTACTTATGAAAGAAGTCATCAGTGGTAAATGTACTGGAGAACAGATCCTGGTACAATTGTATGCAGTTATGTCTGTTTATAATATATGGTACAGTTATAGAATCAGTATGAGAAGTAAAGAAAAATTACACTGATAAATTCAGACTTTTCATATAAGATACTTTTTTAATTGAACCACATTCAACACAGTATTGAATTAAGTACAATATATTGGGGTGTATATTGGGGTGAATTAAGTACAATACATTGGGTTCTAACTCATTGCTGGAACATATATATATATATATATATATATATATATATATATATATATATATATGTATGTATGTATGTATGTATGTATGTATGTATGTATGTATGTATGTATGTATGTTATATTTATGCTGATAAATAAATAAAGGGAGACTAGTATAGATCTATTTCAAGCTATTTAGCTCTCATCAGCTAGCCATACCCAAGTTTTTGGGAATCGAACCTGTGCTCCATTGCCTCCCAGGCAGGGAGTTAACCTTTTGAGCTACAGAGAACGACTCCTTTATCAGCCAGCCAGGGTGGGAGGTAGATACTTAAAGTCACAACCCCTGGTATGCCCAAGTATGGGAGGAAGGTCACACTTCCACTCTCTGTCATTAGGCTCGTCACAAGAGACCATCCAGACAGAAACCCAATATTTTTTACTGTTGCCTTTTTTGTTACATTTGTTATATTTATGCTGATAAATAAATAAAGGGAGACTAGTATAGATCTATTTCAAGCTATTTAGCTCTCATCAGCTAGCCATACATATATAATCAGCTAGCCATATATATATAAAAACATATTTTTATTTCCATTTCATAACATACAATCACATGTATACTATACATAGCCAATATCATATAGTATTAAATAATGATTACATCAGTTCCTCTTGTCCTCAACGCCCCAAAAAGATTAACACCCATTATTAGCTCTTCTACTCTCCATACACTTCTTTCTTCTACCTCTCTCTTATTTCCTATCTTCCCTCCCTCTTCCTTTCCTACTCTATTTCCCCTTCCTTTCTCCTTCTCCTATCTCTACATTCCACTCCTCCTTATCCTCATCCTCCTCATCTTCCCCCTTGCCCTCTCTCCTATCCCTCTCTTCCTATCTTCTTCTCTCCTCTACTTCCAACTCTTCTATATCCTGACTTTCCTCCATCATTTTCTACTCTACTTCCCCTTCCTTTCTCCTTCTCTTCTCTCCCTTTACCACTCCTCCTTATACACCTCATCTTCCCCCTTCACCATCCCTCCTATCCCTCTCTTCCTATCTTTCTTCTCTCCTCTACTTCCCACTCTTCCTCTGATTCACTTAATGTGTTTCGGCATCTGAGCAAAATCCCTTTTGTGTTGATGGTGGTGTATATTGGGGTGAATTAAGTACAATACATTGGGGTTCCAACTCACTGCTGGAACATATATTTTTGAATGCCTAAAGTTTTAGGAACTTATCCTAACATTTACAAGGCCCAGTCTGTGACCCAATTTGTAATTTTTAACATTGTAATTGCAAGGAAAGTCAATAGAGGATAAATTCTGTCTATTAATATTACTACAGGATTATGTTACATTATCACAGTTACTGCATTTGTGTATAATCTTAGGTATCAGGTTTTATGGCTGATTCAATTTACTTGAAATAAATACAATATAGATGGTTGAGATGAAATTGTTCTTTCCCACTGATTAATACACAAGTTGAATAAAGAATAAGAATATTTGGTCCATCCTATTGTAAGAGAGAAATGGTTTAGGCACCATGTGGATTTTAGGGCTCTTTCCAATGTGTATTATATCAACAAATATAGATATTCACTTCTGAAATGAAATAAGCAGTCCAGGGAATTAGTTGCTTTATAATTTGACTCCAAGACAATTTATGGAAATAAGAGTCACATCAAACCATAAAATGAACCTCAACTATCATATGTCTGAGATTGAACATAGCCTGAATTATTTGAATTTTCTAGAACCCTGAAATATCTCTGAACCCATGGTCATTTGGCCAAGAAGATATACCAGTATTTGCTGGTAAATATCTGTGTTTTTGTGTGGATCCATGACCAAAGCATGCCAAGCAGTTTCCATAACAAGGTGCATGTTTAAGGCTCCAGAAAATGACAATGCTTTACAACCAGGACTATAACATACCAACTCTTCTAGATCTTAACTGATCACTTAACTGATCACTCAGAAAAAAGGAAGAGAACAATCCCACAGGGAACCGGTTTAGAAACCTGTTTTTTGGAAGTTTTAGGCAATGATATTTAAATTATTTTCATTTACTGTCCAGAGACAGTTAACAATAGTTTGCTCATCTAATCGCAGCAAACCATCTGAGAGTTGGAAAAGCTTCTTTAGATTTTTCTTTCCTTTGCAGATTTAAGATAGCATGTTCAAGCCAGCAAAAACCATTATAATTTAGTATAACAACCCTTAGAAAGTGTGTTTAGCCTTGAGAACAGTTGATTCAAAATATTTGAAGATCTCTCACATAAAGGGAAATACTTATTCTCTATTTCTCAGAATACAGGACATGGAGCGATGGTCTCAAGCTAGAGGGAAACAGTCAATGGTTAAACCTTTTTAAAAGGAAAATATTGATAGTTTTGACAGTGGAACCAGTTTCCTAGAAAAATGTGGGTTTCTCTTTACTGGGGAACTGGATGCACATTGAGAAAGTTAAATTTGGTTTTCTGCACTGTGTAGAAATTATATAAATGGTTTCTCTAGAGTTCTACAATTCTAAATATGCCCAATGGGAAATTCATGATTGTTATGTCCTATACTTTTAAAAAATAAAAATGTGAGCACTCTGATTTGTTGCAGTGCTTATAGTGGGAAAAGGCTTTATTATTACTTCTGCTGAACCATTTTCTTGAGCTTAATGTCCCCTCCCCCTTTCTCTCTCCATTGTCTTTTGGCTTATTCTGATACATAGTTATCAGACTAAAACCTCTGCATTTAGCAGGAAGGTGGTCAGCACAGAATAATCCAAAAAAGTATATTTAGAATTAAGGTATGCAAAAATGTGTGTGTGTGTGTGTGTGTGTGTGTGTGTGTTTAGCATAGGACACACTGATAATTGTCAGAGAGCGACTATTTATTGTCCTTTATGAATTTGTTCCATCTTCATATAACTCACATTACTAAATTTAAGCTCTGGGCACTTAATGGTGGCCTTTAACAATTATTGCTCGAATTATGTAAATTTTCAAAAGCTCAGTTGTGTTTTTAATTTAATATGCACTGTTTAGTCTGCCATCAATTATCATATGTAAACAGAATGTAAAAGTAAAATGAAAGGCACAATAGTTGTTCTGAATTGTCTGTGGTTATTTTCTGATTATTTTTGTTGTTGCTATTTGTGATGTTTGAATATTGAACAATACATTTGTTACATTTAACTGAAGCAAGGTGCTATCATATTTTTATTGTTACCATTGTATTGATGGCTCTACAGGTTAAAAATGGTTTGGGATTTTGAATCTCTCCTCACTGTCTCATTAGTTGCTTAATCAGATCCACGCCCAAGTTTCTTTTACTCTTAATTCAGTATAACTAAATGGTTCAGTGTTTCTCAACAATGGCAACTTTAAGATCTGTGAACGTCAACTCCCAGAATTCTCCAGCAAGGTATGGGGCTGAGTTAAAATTCACACATGTTAAAAGTGCCAAGGCTGAGAAATAATCTGATGTTTAGTTTGTTCCTATACTTTTCTGAATTATATTTAGGAAACTTCTAGATGCCCCATAATCTGAGATGCTAAGCAATGGTGGGTTGCTAATTGGTTTACTACTGGTTTGCTCATGCTCACACTTGTACGTAATGAGTGGGTGGGTGGAACCTCCTGCTGCTGTCACTACTGGTTCGGCCGAACTGGGGCAAAATGGGAGCAATCCACCTCTGATGCTAAGGATGATACCCTGATTGAGAAGTCTCATTTCTTAAAATGAAGTGATTTTTTAAAAATAATTTTTTGGGGGTAGACGTTCTATCAATGGTCAACCTGTTGAATTTTACATTACATCAAATGTATATTTAAGAACTATATTTACATTATTCTTCTAATTGTATTGTTTTCTTTTGTTCTGCTTTTCATTATTATTCTAATTATATTTTAGAGTGAATATTCTTGTATATTAGTATTTTATTAGTATAAGGTAGGCAGTGATTTAAAAATATTGTAAATAAAATGAATTAATGTCTGTTTCTATATTTTGTTTCATTCTTGGTAGTTATTAAAATGATGATGCAGGAATATGCTATGATGATTGTCTTATTCATAACATTCTTGCCCTTGGAGCAGTGGTGGGTTGCAGGTGGTACTCCCCAGGATGTGCGTACCAGAGCCTGCCCAGAGCACCGGATACCATTCCGGTATGGTGATCCAGAGGGCCCACCCATCCCCCCGAGCTCCTTACCGGTCTTTTAAGACTTCGGTGCTTCCACATGTGTGCACAGCGCATACAACACATGCCTGATGCTCCGCTGAGCAGCTGAAACATTGCAGAGGCTCTCGGAGATGCTAAGATGCATGCATGTGGATGCTGCCGGTAGCCCGTTCCAACCATACCAGTTGGAACGGGATCCGGAACCCACCAACTGTCTTGGAGTGCATAGAATTCTGAGATACATACCTGGTTCTCTTAACCATTCATTATATGGTTTTGCCCCCAGACTAAACTGGGCTAAAACCCATGTTACCTGGTTAGAGGAACAATGGGACAGTGATATTTGGAGTGATGAGACCAAGATCTCCCATTTGATAGCAATGGCATAAAAAAACCACTTTTACCAAAAGGTTTCCACAATTTTGGCCACTACTGTAGCTTGTAAAAAATGGTTTTGCATTAAGGTTAAAGGAAGAATGAAAATGACTATTTAGTAGAAATATGTGAGTGTCATGTTTGGTTTGGTTGGATTGCAGTCAGCAAGGTTCTTAGTGAAATATCTATAAATTCTGCTTTGAATCTAACTACCAAGAATAGTCAATAGCTCCTTCTAAAATAGGGAAAAATATAAAAGGAATCATATTCTGACTCAATATATTTGAAAACAGAATGTGTCTTCTTTGATCCTGATAACTGAATTGAGACTAGATTTTAGTCTCCATACTGATAGAATTGCTTGATTTGAATTTTAATATGAATGTCAAGTTTTCACTTTTGAAAATCTATGCATGACCTGGCAGATGGTTACCCTTTTAAGTGGCAGTCTTCCAGTTTTTCTCATCTTTATGTTGCAAAATATCTACTGACATACTTAAATTTTGTTGAAACTTAAACAGATAAATTTCAATTGCTATGTTGATCTGAGTGGTATGCACTTCAGTCTGTTTTGTGCAGAAGTTTACAAATACCAGATTCCTCAGGCATATATACATTGGTGCTGTGGTATCTCTTCTTTGCATGTACAGTAACTATGGACAAATAAGACATAGTAAACAAATACAAAATATACCTGGCAATAAGGATATGAGGCAGAGTTTATGCATCTCTCATTGAGGGAGGAGAGATACCTTTCTAAGTTTCTTACTTTTCCTTCTCATTAGGTGACCAAAGTATTTAGCAATAGCAATAGCAGTTAGACGTATGTACCGCTTCATAGGGCTTTCAGCCCTTTCTAATCGCTTTACAGAGTCGGCATATTGCCCCCACAGTCTGGGTCCTCATTTCACCCACCTCGGAAGGATGGAAGGCTGAGTCAACCTTGAGCCGGTGAGATTTGAACCGCTGAACTGCAGATAGCAGTCAGCTGAAGTGGCCTGCAGTACTGCACCCTAACCACTGTGCCACCTCGGCTTTGAGTTTCATCTTCAGGATCTGGCCTTCTAAAGAGCAGTCAGGATTGATCTCCTCTAGAACTGACCGGTTTGATTGCTTTGCAATGCAAGGGACTCGCAGGAGTCTACTCCAGCACCATAGTTCAAAGGCCTCAGTTTTTTGGCGGCCAGCCTTCCTTATGGTCCAACTTTCACAGCCATGCATTGCAACTGGGAAAACCATGGCCTTGACTATACACACTTTCAGTGTGAGTGGTTTCATGAGGTTAATTTGTTTCTATTTTTCTGATGCTATAATACAGCATATGTTATATAATGCACACATATAATGTGTACTTATATTTTAAATGGATAGAGGTGGATATAAATCAAATCAATCAGTGTACAATATTATTATATGGCACAGTCAGACAGATATTCAGACTGGATTTGGCATTTCAGTCTATCCATTGGTGTTAATGGTGTTAATCAAATTATGCATATTTTTAAAGAGTAATTATCTTCAGCAGGTAAAATTCTGATTGAAATACACATAGCAAACATAATTTACATAATATGGCTAGATAGGCCTGCATCCTTCCCTCTCTTCTTTTCCTATACCTTAACATTTATTTGATCATTTAACTTAACAGTAAATACTTTCAATAGTACTGACTTAAGTTGCTCTACCACCAACATATTTTATATAATTTAATAAATACATTTTAGATGGTAAATACTGGATTGTCTCAACTAACATGTTACCCTCGTCCATATTTTTTTGCTATGTTTATGGGAGCAATTTTGCAAGCAGTTTGTTGGTCTGTTTAGTAACATCGACTGAAAATACTGCTTTTGCTGAAGAAATAACTGGATACCACAAACACTGATTTACATAGATTAATCCGCAGACATAGCAATAACAAGGCAGCATAATCCATAGTGTATAATCTCACCAGTTTCACATAATCTTGAAATCTCTGTACATCTGGAGCTTAGATTTAAATTAGAATCCGTGATTGCAAAACCTCAGATTTATTTCACTTTTATTTCTTGCCTCTTAAAATGGGAGAAAGAAAATGAAAGCCTTTGGTCGGCTCTCTTACATTTATATAAAAAGCGCAAATGAAGTAATTTTCACTGATGATTATGCTTACCAGAACCAATTATAATTATTAACGACAATGTATATCTGTAAATAGCATTTTTCTTTTTTTAAGCCTCATCACTAATATTAAAGAAAGGGTTGTACACAATGCTATATTTAGATTCTTGTTGTCTTTAAAAGTAAAACACATTTGCATATCCAGATATAAACTAAAAATTAAATGGGTTTAAACACAGACACAGTAATTGTAAATTCAGCTCAACTCTCTTGAAACTTAAAACTTCACATATTATACTCTTCCCATCCTGGCTACATGACAACAAAATGTGACAGCGTCCTGCTCTTGTTTCCATTAGGAAAGCATCAATCCACAGTGAAGAATGTCTAAGCATCCTAATAATTTAAGAAGCATTTTAAAAAGGACATAAAATGAGTCCCATTTTTGTCCTCCAAGGCTTTACAGTCATTTTAATTAACTCATATAATAAACTTTCTTCTAACAGACATTTTCTGCTATCTTTCTTTTTTGCTTCTGGAACTGTCGTCACTCAGCTCTGACATGCTTAACACAATTGGCAGAGCATGGATAGTGACCCTAATGCCTGACACAAATCATTACCACTAGCACATTTGTTATACATATTTGTAATTGCTCTAGATACTTTATCTGTGACCACTAATCATAAGTGTATGAAACATCATCTTCTCTTGTAATTGTAGCACACTTGAGGAAATTAAACATTTAAATGTAGAAGTGATAAGCATTATAATTAAAGGTTTCAAATATGAATTGTGCAGTTGCACATGACTGCCTTGCAATGAGGGAAGTCCTCTCACTTCTAGCAAACCTAAGAAACAAAGACCCATGGAAGAAAGAGCATAATAACATGCATAATTGTCAGCTATTCAAACAAAACAGTGTTACAGGGTAAAAACAGTGAGGACTTAATATCATGTGGCTTTCAACATTAATATTGTTCCTTACATCACTTCCATGACAAAACAGATGGAAAGCCTTATGCCAGTCTCTACTTGGAGAAAAGTTAATGGATGCATATAATACCTTGGACGTAAGATAGGATATCAAAAATTAATCTAAAAATAAGTACAAATAATTCATTCTTTTTATCTCTCTTTTTCTACAGAAAATACACAAGTTTACTTGAGTTTTTCTTCAGCAAAAATGAAAATCTTATATACCCGCTCAGAGAGTGGCATATTTTAATACTAGAAACAATGGCAAGGAAGTTTAAAGAATACAGAACAATACAAAATCAAAGAAAAAAATGACCCAATGATTCCTTCAATGCATACAATAGGAATTCCCCACCCTGCATCTGAATTTTTGCTAGAGGTGAGGACATACAATATATACACATAGAAATTTTATACAGTGGAACCTTGGGTCATGACCATAATCTGTTCCAGGACTTCGTTTGGCACCCGATTTGGTCATGACTGGGAGCAAGTCTGTCTGCGCATGCACACCCCAAAATAATGATGCAGCAGGAAAAATTGCCATGGCTGTGATTGATTGCCACCCAAGGATGTGTTCGTGAACAGAGTGAAACGTTTAATGGATTTTTTTGGTCAACATCTGATTTGGTCATAGTCAGAAGTGTTTGTGATCCAAGGTTCCACTGTAGTACTGCCTTTTGGAGTAAGCAATGATACACTTTGGCACAAGCAATTTCTGTAGAAAAGTACTAAGAAATACTAAGCTAAAGAAAGAAAGAAAATAAAAATATTTAGTGTACACCAACACTATGTACTTGTCTATATGTCTTTCTAGCTATAAGTGATCTTCCTTCCACTGACTATGTCAATGTTCCATACATCCCTTTGTTCTTCAAATGTCTCAATTTTCTCTTCCTGAAGATCATATCAATTTCATCTAATGATAACTTTCTCTTTATCATTCACTCTTCCTTCATAAATGTATGTTCTTATTCATTGTCTTTGTAGGGACAAACAACTTCTACAAAGATCTGTCAGATCATCATTCACTTTTGCATTCAAGCCTCATTCATCTAGTATCTATTCATTTTAAACCTATCTCTTTATATATAGTTATTATTTTTCTAGAAAATTATTTTCAGGAAATTAAAGATAAACATGAAATAATATACAGTAAGAATAAAGACAAAAATATCAGTAAGAAAATATAATATTTATTTATTTATCAATGAAAGAAAGAGAGGGGGAGGAAAGGGGGGAGGGAGAGAACTTCCAATCTTATTTACAGCAGTTACAAACAATTTTATCCTCATTCCTCTCTCACTAAAATTGCATCCTTATTCTTTCCTTCCCATATTCAACTCTTTTCAATCAGCAGATCCATAAGTCACTTGTTCCTTGTTTTGCTTGCTGGATAGCTCCTTCTTTTGAATCCACTTGCATTTCCTGCATTTCCTCTTAAGACTTTCCAAGAGAGTCTTGAGCCTTTTGGACTGAATATAGCTGAAATTTCTGCTGCTTCAAAATTACATTCCTTCAAATTTATCCTAATGAAATGGTATCTTTTTCTGTTTGTCAGTCAAAAAAATATTGTATTCACTTATTAAGTATTTTCTTACTTGTGGTTATAAGTTTGGTTCTTCTTCCTCAGCTCTTAGCATTCCATCTCCAAGTCCTCTGCAGCGTCTCTTATTTGAGAGGACCTACTTTCTGGAACTCTCACAGCTTCTCCTTGTTTAGAAAAGCTTCACAGGCCTGGCTGTCAAACTCCACCTCATCATTATCCTTGATACACAAATGTATGTTTACGTTTCTTCTGACATACTGCAACTCACTCACTTCTCTATAACAAAGGGGAGAGAATATGCTCATGTATATGATCACTTTCACTTTCCCTAAAATTGATTCCTTATCATACTATACACTACTTTCTACCAATCCTTGACATCAAAATGTGTCCATCACTTTTTCCAAACATAGTTAACTTTCTACCAAGGTACATTGATGTATCTATATGGTCTAGAGCAGCGATGGAGAACCTTTTTTGGCTTGTGTGCAATAAGGGGTGTGTTCAGGGGGTGTGCATGGGCGTGTCGCACCCATAATGCAATGCGCAACCCCTCCAGTGTGCATGCTTTTTTGCCCCCCCCAGGCTACAGAGGCTTTATAGGAGCCTGGGGAGAGCAAAAACAGACTCCCCCCATCCCGCCCCACCCGGAGGCCCTCCAGAGGCTTCAGGGACCTTCAGGAGGCTTCTCTGAAGCTTCCGGAGGGCAAAAAATGACCCTATGAGCAAACTGGAAGTCACTTCCGGTTTGCTTGTAGGGCCAGTTTAAGCCCTCCGGAGGCTTCAGGGAAGGTCCCTGAAGCCTGAAGCCTCCAGAGGGCTTAACCGACCCTATGAGTAAACCGGAAGTCTGTTCCTGAACTTCCAGTTTGCCGATAGGGGCGGTTTTTTTTGTGTTCCAGAGGCTTCCGGGAAGCTCTGAAGCCTCCGGAAGGCCTCAGGGTGGGGTCTTTTTGCCCTCTGAAGCCTGGGGAGGGTGAAAAATGGCTTTAAAACATGCATGCTGGCCAGCTGACAGGGCAACACCTCGCGTGCCCTGACAAATGGCTCCGCATGCCACCTGTGGCACACATGCCATAAGTTTGCCATCCCAGGTCTAGACTGTTGCAATCATTCATTCTGTTCTCTCTGTCAGACCACCTTATTCTTTGATTTTATATCCATATACCTGATTGCATCATGCAATCTACATTCACTGCAAACCATTCGGGTTCTCATGCAACAACGCAATATCATCCAAATACTTATGTACACATAATTCCCATCCCAAACACATAAAATCACCTCAGACATTTCTCATCATTTTATTACAAATATTCTGGGAAATCAAGGGATATTCCATAGCATTGCCTTAATATTCTCTGATCAATATGGACATTCATGCATTCCACCTATTCTCGCATGTTTTATTTTCATCAATGCTGCACTGTAGATAAGGTAGCACTCATCTAAAATCTTCATCTCTTGACTTTTCATAAAATATTCCATAATTCAAGCCTATTCACTTTATCATACATTATATTTAATTCAAGAAATGTGATTTCTTTCTCATGTACGAAAGGTGCTTTTTTTTCAAGAGGCAACTGACTTTCTGGTTTTTCTTTGGAGATGTTTCGCTTTTCATCCTTGGATGGAAAGTAAAAAGTCTTCAAAAAGAAACAGAATGTTCACTTGCCTCTTGAATAAAAGCACCTTTGGGACAACCATGACCTGAATGACTGAGAATCTCCATAGGCATTTCTTTCTCATATGCTTATGTTCCTCAATGGTCTGCTGCAAATCTTGTTGGATACCTGAGTGGCATAAGGCTAGGCTGCATTTCCTAAATTTTGCTCCTTGTCACTTTTTCTTCCTCTTAATCTGGTTTCGGCTAAGCACATTCCAGAACACAGTTAAGAAGTGAATTCCCTTGTAGTTTTTGAAATCACTATTGCTACCTTTCCATATGTGTAGGGCCAATAACAATAATTAAGTATAGATTCTGTTTTCTTATTAAAGTTAATAGTTAGAGAGCTACTCCAAAAGCAAAGTGCTTCAATATTTTAATCTTCAGTGACACTGTCTGCATCTAGCACCTCAACATTTTCAACATTTTCTTAGTATTTTTAATATTTTTTCTTGCTTTAATTCCACTTTTCAACATATTATTACTATCATTTTCACTCATTCACTTCTATTTTTAATTCCATTTACTCTATCAGAGGTTATTTATTTAGGCCTCGTGACTCACTTCCAAAACCATAACTATTATTATAATAATAATAACCAATGAAGGCTCAGCAGCCAGTTCTAGCAGCCAGTCCCCTTCCATGGTTCAGAGTGACATTTGACAGGACTCCAGGCAGACTTGCCTACTTTCTCAACCAAATCACAAAGTCGGCCATAGGTTTAGAATGGATCTGGCAGTTTTATCCATTTATTGAGTTCTTCCAAAGGACCTGGGGCAATTATTATTATTACTATTCTTATTCACAATAGATTTATTAATAGTAATTTAGTACATATATTTCAGAGAAAGCATTCATTTAACAAACATTTGTGTTAAAAAGTTTTGTTTAAAATACCATCTGAGTCATACAACTGAGTTTTAAAAGATTTAGCAACATATCAACCACTTTAGCTATTATAATAATTATTTCTGTCAAAGACACTCAAACATTGAGTTTATAACTTGGTTTTCGATAGGATGGTAATGATTGGCCTTCCTCCTTGGATCATTGTGAAGCTCAGGGTGGGCAAATATTTTAAGATTTATATTTGAGGTTTATGATTTCCTTTCCTTTTTGTTAACCTATTATTCTCAAGGATTTTTTGTATATCCACATAATAAATAATATATAACTACTGTAGTAAACCTAAAAGTTCTGAATCACTAGGAATTTGTAATTCAATATGAAAAATATTAATATATAAAGATAGGTAGGTAGATAGGTAGATAGATAGAAAGAAAGATATGATTATTATTATTATAATAATAAGTAACTTTCAGTTGAAAAGAAAAAAATAATCTCAACGTGGATAGCTATTCCTGTCACATTATAAAACATCAGTTATTAAAGATTTTGGGAATTAAAACAACAACAACTTGATGATTAAGCCTGAACTAATGGATTCTAGTCTACCTTTCATTAACTTGGCTGACAAATAAGCTACAACGAAGCAGAACCTCAGATTAGTAACATACTAAAAAAGATATTTCAGTTTAGGTTCAATGAACATTGCAGAAGCCATGGGCACAATTTTGACAATAATTCCACAGGACATCATTCTATTCATTTAAATCTTGTGATCATTTTTCAAAGTATAAATAATTCTTTTTTTATCAGTAATGGCTGAGAAAGAGAAAAACCCTGAATCAGATGGTTTATCCACTGTGCCTCTGCTAATCTAATTTCCATCTTTTTTTCTTTCTTTTTTCTTTTTTTGCTGAAAGTCCTTTAGGGATGTCTATTGCTATTGTTATTGCCATTGGGTAAAATTGCTCTTAGATTCCAGCTCTCTTATATGTCTCCTTGCATTTACACAAAGATTGTACCATATATTCTTCCTGGATGATTATTTTTTTTTAGTCAGATACTATTTTTACAAAAGCAAAGATACAAAGTTCTAAATTGTAACAAGCATTCTCCTATCCTCAGAATCATTTCAAAAGCTTTCTGCAAGCAGGCAATTTAGACCTCTGGCAAGAAGGATAAAAGCTGCTTCTGTTTTGCTCATTGTGAGGAGGAAAAGAGAAAGAAGATAGAAAGTAATGGAAAAAAACATAGAAAAAAGGATGACCACCCATTTTTCACCAATATTAGTAGAATATCCAGTGAGCTTATTCTACTTAGCCTTTTAGAGGAATCCTATTATCATACTGTCTGTTTTGTTGGTCATAGCAGATATCTTAGGCTCCTCTTGACTTTTTAAAAAGTTTCCAGCTTGCTGATGAACCCAAATCTTTATGTCCAGGGAAGTGAAGTCTCCATTCCTAATCCAGCTGACTCTGCATATCTTCCACAAGCCCTTCCACCATCATACTATATATTCTGTTCAAAAAGTTATGTTCAAGTGTAGGTTGCCTTCAACAGAGTTGTATGAAATCAATTGTGATTTGGAAGGAAAGGTTCCCAGTGCATTGTTCTTTACATCCATTGAGAGACTCACAAGGTTAGCTAAAAGTTATGCAGGGACAGTTGGACATGGAGACTTCACCTTCCTGGACATTAAGATTTAGATGTTCTTCCTGGTTTATCAGCACACTGGAACTTTTTTAAAAGCCAAGAGCAGCCTATGATGTCTGCTACTACCAACAAAATAGACAGCATGATAATAGGATTCCTCCAAAGGCTAAGTAGAATGAAAATTACCAAATATCCAGATTCTACCAATATTGGTTACATTTATATATCATTCATTTGCTAAACCCCACCATTGGTCTACCCAGAATAGCACTGGCAAACCAGGTAACTATGTCTTTTCTTTAAAATATTCTTTGGGTTGGATTTGTATGTGTGTGTGTTCTTGGCTATTGACTTAATACAAACTGTATCAATAAACTAGAATTATTATACTACTAATAACTAAATTAGTAAGTAACTGCAATGGATCCCATTGATCAATCAATTACTTTGGGTCCAGAAGAAGATCCTTCTCTGCCACAGCACCCACCTTTTGGAATATCCTACTCTCTAGGGTAAGATCTGCCCTCACTCCTATCCTTCTGCAAGAGCCTGAAGACTTGGCTCTGCCAGTTCGCCTGTGCATCTTGTTTTGTAATAAGTTTTTATTTTGTTTTATACCATATAAAATTCCAATTTCAATTGAACAATGTGTGTCTGAGTACAAATCTTTTTTTGTTGTTAGTTGTGAAGTCATATCCAACCCATCAAAATGCCATGGACAACGTTCCTCCAGGCCTTTCTGTCTTCTACCATCCTCTGGTAGAAGACAGGAAGTAATTGATTAAGCTCATGCCAGTGATGGGATTCAGCCAGTTCTCACTACTTCGAAGAACCGGTTGTTACGTTTATGAGCAGTTTGGTGAACTGTTTGTTGGAAGAAATAATTAGGGCAGAGAACCAGTTGTTAATTATTTGAATCCCACCCCTGGCTCATGCCTACTGGTTCGGTGATTCCATCCAGCCACCTCATTCTCTGACATCCCTTCTTCTTTTGCCCTCAGTATTTCCCAGCATTAGGTTCTTATCCAGTCAGTTGTTCCTTCTCATAGGTGGCCAAAGTATTTGCATTTCATCTTCAGGATCTGGCCTTCTAAAAAGCAATCAGGGTTGATCTCCTCTGACTGGTTTGATCGCCTTGCAGTCCAAGGGACTCACAGGAGTCTCTCCAGTACCATAATTCAAAAGCCTCAATTCTCTGGCACTTAGCCTTCTTATGGTCTAACTTTCATAGCCATACATCACAACTGGGAAAACCATAGCCGTGACTATACACACTTTCGTTGGGACGGTGATGTCTCCACCACCCCCTTGCTCTGCTCTCCACGCATCCATTTTCTGTTATGTTGATGTACCCTCCTTGTTTTCTTTTTCATTGTTTATTTTATTGTTATTTATTTTACTTCTGTTTTGTTTACACACTGTACATTTCTTCCTTTTTACAGTTGTAAGTTGCCTAGAGTAGTCTCATGGCGAGATAGGTGGCAAATACATTTAACAAATAAAAATAATATTATCTCCATTTAGGTTCAATGTACACACTGAACGCTTTTCTATCATCTGGTTAGCTTAAACAAGTGTCCAACAAACTTGTTTTCTGTTTAACAGTTCAGTTTAGTTGCCCTTGAAAAGCGTAATAAGTTCTATGCACCCCAACTTTGATTAATAAACATAAAAGTTGAAACTTGAAAGTTGTCATATTTAAGAAAATGATATCTCAAAAAAGCCTACAATAGCAACCACGGCATAGTTGCATTCTACATAGTAATAAAGCTTAAGGGCAATAAATATAAAAATTCATAACACTTTCTGTAACAATAAGAATGATCAAACAAAAAGATTTCAGCAACCTGGGAGAAAGAGAAGATGTAACTGCATTTCCCCCCTGTAATTACTGAAAGTTTATCATCAAAGCTCATTCTTTTTTCTTTCCAAAGAAAGAATCCAGTGAAGTGGTAATAAAGGCTGACCTGATTATATAAGGAAGTTACAGAGAAGATGTGTTCAATTTATCATAAGCATTTGGAATGCAAAGAAGAAAAGAGCAAGTTTACATGAAATTACTTGACCCCTAATATTTTAGAGGAATTTTTTTTCTTCTTCAAGTATCACATTTTTCATATAAAAATTATGATGGATGATACTGACTAACAACCAGCACTGGACCTGCATGGGAGATTAGGGTCCAAAGCTTCCAATGAAGTGGAATAGAGATAAAAAAGCATAGTAGCAATAGCACTTAGACTTATATACTACTACATAGTGATTTATAATACTCTCTGAGCAGTTTACAAATGTGAACATATTTCTCCCAACAACCTGGGACAACCATTTCATTTTACCAACCTCAACTGATCAGAATTGAACTTGTGGTTATGGGCAGCGCTAACCTGCAATACTACATTCTAACCACCATGCCACCAATGCTCCTTAACCAAACGGAAGGTTACAGTTTTCCTCTGAAAGCATTCCCTAAAAGGGCAAGAAAATTTTCCCTTCTTCCTTCAAGAATAGACGGGGTTTTTTGGTAAAGAGGGGAAAGTCAACAAGCTTAGAGTATCCTCGGGGAATTCAGAAGTTTCAGAAATCCTAAACCTCAAGCAAGAGAAAGCATTTCAAAATTGTGCAATGAATATTGATATGCACAGATGCTATGGAATGATAACTGGGGACTGCAAATATGGAAGTAAGGGCAGGGAATCTATTTTTTGACATCCTGAAGCAAAGGGCCTTCTTGTAATATAGTGTTGAAGTTTCCATTTGGTTTGACTTTTTATTCTTTAGGTATGGTGATGACAATTATGATAATCATGATGGTGATGTTACTACTTAATGCTTACTTTTATGATATTTTAAAATTGCCTATATTAAAGCAAACATCTCACTCTTACCAGAAAGCTAGGGTATATGTATTTTAAATGAAAAAAATAATATTGCTGCAGTATGTCAATGGAATGAAATTATTCACTATACTTGTTTGTCTGTAATCCTAATTTAGTAAAGACATATATTTAATGTATAAAAAACAAACTCTTCATACAATAAAAATACTATTTATGGTTTTGTTAAACTGATCAAATCTTCTACTAGATACCTTACAAGCCCACCCCCAACATACACATTTGTACATAAAGCTTTAAATGAAGTCTTTTTAAGAAGATTAACTGACAATTTAATGGATTCTCCCGAAGATTGTTTAATTTGCAAATAATCTAAATGTAATGAAATTTCTAATGCAACATGCAAACTATTCTGGGTCCACAATAATGAGATATTGAATCTTTTGTTATGAAATAATTTTGCTAGGTGGCAAAATACCTTTAAGCCAGTGTATTACATGAGAAAATTATAGGACCTGCTACTGACAGTGAAGAAATGTCAGCAAAAATTTCTCATTAAAATCATACCAGAAAAAATATAAAATTATTTACAATACCATCCCATAAAACCATGTTCTGGTATCTATGAACTACTTGACTTAGAAGATCAAAGCACAATTTACAATTGCTTAAAGATTTATTCCTTCCCTATGGACAAAAATGCTGTGCCAAGCAGAATACATTTAGAAAATTAATGTTCTGATCCCATTGAGAGTTGTGTTATTCTCCAAACCAATTGTGTTAGTTTGTCATGACTCACTAAAGTATTTTTTTTATTTTTTATTCTTTATTTTCCCTTACAGAAAAATAAATCCATGCTTCTAGACATATGAAAAATATAAATTACATCTCTTATGTCTTAGTTGTCATACACATCATTCTTCCCCAACTTGGTGCTCTCCAGAAACTGCATTCTAGTACTTTAAGAACAACATTAAACCATGGAGAAGGGGGGGGGTCAAAATCCACAGGTGTAGTAATATATGGGTTATTTGTTGTCAACTGAACTATGACTTGATTTTAACAGCTGTAATTTCAGTAGTCATAAATAAGAAATTGAGAAACATTTATTTAGGGAGAACTTGGAATTCTCTGAGCTTGGTTTCTTTCTTGCAGATGTTTCATTACCCAACTAGCAACATCTTCCAAGCTAGAAGGGAGTGGGGTTTGCTTGCCCTGTCAGTGTTTGTTTTGTTTATTGTTTACTTACTTACTTAATTTATTTTGTCAAGTATGGATAATATAACAGGTGTAAGTATAAACATGATTATGTATACATTAAATGAATATGAATACAATATTAGGATAGGGATGGTAGGCACGCTGATGCGCTTATGCACACCCCTTAAAACACCTCGTAGGATGGGGTGAGGTCGACAGTAGATAGTCTAAGGTTAAAGTTTTGGGGGTTGGGGGAAGAACCAAGGGGTGCATTGACAACTCTTCTGGTAGTTCCGTGTTTAGGGCTGTTTACCAGTTGATTGTTTGTCTGAGTTGGTAGTTCCTTGACTGAAGTATCGTTTACTACTTGAATTTGTCTGGTGTTAATGCTGGTGTTAATTCTACAGTTCAACCCTGGAGCTATAAAATATTCTTTTCTATTGAAACATTTGGTTGTTTATTCTTCCCAGCAAGATTGGACAAATTGCTACTACACAGCTCTTCCTCTGATCAACCCAATTTGCATGTTTAGAATTGTCCATCATTCATCCACATATACTCTGGTACACAAAATAGCACAAAAATAAGCCACCACTTTCCTATAAAGAGTTCTTGAACTCAAAAGCTGGTAATTGTTTGGTAAAACTTCAATTGTCCTAATTAAACAATTGTATGAATTGATTTGTATATTTTAATTAATGGTTAGGGTTATTTTATGGGAATATCCCTGAGTTTTTATCTATTCTTCATATTAACTTGGCTTTCTTCTTTCGTCAAAAGTTGTTCACTTCTAGTGAACTAGCTGCAGATAGTAACCCAAGTCTGTGCATTTCTATAAATCTTTTCAATGTATGAAAAAAATATGTAGATCAGTAGGGACACCTATGATTTATGGGCTTCAGTATCTAAATATCATTTGCATTAACAGAAAAAAAAATCGAAGTTGTATTTTTTGGCATTTCTTTG
>NC_045548.1:43151032-43213532 GCF_009769535.1 Thamnophis elegans
TGGCAAACCCCTAGAATAAATTGCCGAATTCTGGCTTTGGCTCACCTCAAATTATCTATTTGTTCTTTGGAAGTTAGCTAGGTGACTAAACATATTGTGATTTGTGTGAAGAACTTTAGTTGATGAAAAGTCTGATGGAATGAACTTTGGACCTTATTTGCAGAAGGAATTTTTGAATCATTCAAATTTTGTTCATGGATAATGTTGCCAGCACCAATCTGATATTTTGCAGCATAAAAAATAACAGACTCCAAACGATATACTAAACTATACTGGTATCTTCCAGATGATGAGGACATTTTGTGTAAAAAAATGTGCTATATAGCAAAGGGTGGTCTGGAAAAACTGCAGTGACAATACTTCATATGAAATGAAACTTATATTGGAAGGACAAATGGTTTTAATCAATCCCAATGATCCTAACTGATCCACATTTTCAGTATCCCTACTGCCAATTATAATCTCACTTTTACAATCCTCACCTCAAATGTTTGGTAGTATAAGGAGTTCATTGTCTCGCTATCGAAATGAAAAATAGTCTCTATGTCTGCATTTTTACTTACATGAATACGCATATTTAAGTCTATGTTACCTCTTGGTAGAAAGTTTGTCTCTTCCTCAGATAGATATTACATGAGTTCTTTTTTAATCTATACATAAGATTAGAAGAGTACATTAACTTGGGGTAAACATAACGTTACACAAAAATGAGAATTGGTTCAATTGTATGTCTCATGAATCAAGGAGATAAGCAAGTGGAATTTGAAATTTCCATACTGATAGTATAAATAAAGGTGAAATATGTAGTATTTAAACAGACCAAATGTCAAGCTAAGCAGATAAATGAGGATGAATAGGTATTGGATCCTTGCATTCTTTCACTAAAACCTTGCAAACCCTGGAAGGTAATAGTAATAAATGGACTGGACTCTTATAAATATAGATTAAGCTGACTGATTAATTTTATGGAATCATATCCATATATAAAATCATATATAAAACTGTTTTGGTCACATAGAACACAGTACATTGAAAACTGGAGAGGAGTCTGATTTATAGACTAACAGAACAACGGAAACAGCACCTAGACCTTTCTACTCTATTCCATTTGCTGCAGTGTTTCTCTTTGGGCCAGTCATTCTCTATCAGCACCATCTACCACAAAGGATTTTTGTCATGGGAAAAGAAGTTGAAAGAAATGTTAAGTATATTGCTGCCTTGAATAACTTATAACGTAATAAGGCAGGCCAAAATCTAATAAATAAAAAAAGCAAGATTCGGTATCAAAGATGAAAGAAGGGTGTCTAGTCAGCTAAATAATAGAGAAGTAAAGCCTGGAAAGATTCAATGCATCTCTTTTGTTCAACAATCTATTTTTGAGAAAATTGAGCAAATTCATTCATCTCAGTAAGGTTTTTAAACATATTATCTAGTACAAGAGAAGTTGTCATAGCTAGCTAGAAGGTAAGTGAGAGACGTGGTGGCTAAGTGGCTTAATGACACTGAAGAAGATCTGCCCTCCAGGGTTTAAGCCCCTAGCATTGAGTGGCAGAGTGAGGTCTCATCACTTCCCTCAGTTTCTGCCAACCTAGTAGGTTGAAAGCAGGTTTCGTGCAAATAGATAAATAGGTACATTTTGGTGGGAAAATAACAGTGTTTCGTGCAATGTAGAGTGAATCCAATTAGTGCCAGCCCTTTCCCAAAGCAATGACCAAATGTGCGATGACATTGGTGGAGGGAGCCCCGGATATCACTGCAGAACACTACTGAACCTTTCAGAATATGGAGTTAGTCTGTACCCTGTGGTGCACACTGGATACACAAGCATGAGCTGAATGGACTAGCAATTCATTGAAAGCTAAATAATTACTTTGTTCTCACACTGTAGTCTGTCTCTTGGCTGATGTAACATTGTCATACACTAAATAAATAAATAAGGTTATAAAAGTGTCTGTATTAAGATGGTTGGATTTATTCAAACCATGTTGAATCTTACAGTGGAAGTAGCCTTGTGGTAGTTTAAAAACTTTCTCTTTTGATTTATTTTGTTTCATTAGGGAAAGTGTATTTTGCAATTCTGGCTCATCTTCCTTTGGGTATGTGGGTATTTATAAAAAAATATCACACATTCCACTTCAGGGATGTCAACTTGCACCGTCACAGCATTGTCACATGACATATCATGACTTTTTCCCCTTTGCTAAACTGGACGTGGCCAGCTCATGACACATCCATTCCCCGGGCCACAAGTCTGACACCCCTGTTCCACCATGTTCCACATGGAACATTATTCTAGATGAGAAACTGCTTATACACACACAGGAGCTCCTTCTTCTGGTAAGATTACTTTTAGGTCAATCACACTGTTGAAAACTCCCACATGTCATCCTTGGCATATTTCATTAAGACAATAGATATTTAGAATCACATTTGGTCTTCTAAATACATCAGAGAATCATATATGGTAAAACTATTCAGATAAGCCATTGAACCTGATGTATAGAGAGACAAAGATGCCACACACCAAATCCTAGAAGCTGGCTGCCGGTGAAAAGAGTGAGAATAGACACAAAACAGTGCTCAGTGTATTGAACCAATATCTCTGTATTCTCTATAAAGGTTATAATCATAAACTAGGTGGAGCAGGTTTGCAGGGAGCCCATTTTGTGCTTTAAAGACAGAAAACGTTAACTTGAATGAAGATGGGGGAAATGTCCTCTTTTAGCTATAGGGCTTGTTATGTTCCGAACAGTGATTGCTTATTTTCAAAGGATGTGTGTACTCCCTCCCTGCTTAGGTCAAACAAGGAAAATCTGTTGCAAATACCAACAAGGTATAATTTTGTGCCTTTGCTACTGTCCTTGTGGTGCTCTCTGATCTGCTGAAATTGTCACCTTAATAGCTTCCTTCTTATAAGAAGCAGCATTTTGTCTGAGTTTTCCCCCCTGATATTAGTCTAATGAATATTAGAGCTTTTCCACAACACAACTATAAGCAAGGAAGAATCCTTTGAAACCACAAGACTCGGATAAATACTGTAAAAGCATCTATTTTTGCATGTGCAGTCATCACACAAAATGACATATTATTTACATTTAGGGAGAAAAGTGGTTGTTTTTTACTCTCTCAATGAACAATCATGTTACATACTTAAAAGTACTTTTAAAAACTGCTTAAAACATTATTTAATATAATAATTCGAGCTCCCATACTGAAATGAGAAAACCTGTGTCCATGAAATGGTTAGGATAACCACTCTTATGTTTGACTATGCTGTCTGGTGCTATGGGGAACCATTTTGCCTGTCTTTTTTTAAAGTATTCAGAAAGAAAAGTTAATAAACTAGAACAATCCTAGAAAAAGAAAAAACATTAAAAATCAGACTAAATTGTCAATGCCAAAATATAAAAAGTTGATACTAAAAGAGGGTATTGGAACTATTATTTTCTATGTGACAAGGTTTAAATTACACCTTGCAAAACATGAATCTTCCTAGTGCCAGAGTGCAATATCGTATCTTCCATTATGACTTCAAAAGACTGATTTTTCACACATTAAAGAAGTAACAGGATTGATTCAGCTAGTTATCTCTCTTTAAAAGCAAGATTTCCTATGCCAAAATATCACTTGCAGTTCTCTCTTCTTCAAACATTTCGAAAGAACCAAGCCAAGGTTAATGTTGGGGTCTGGTTACTACAAAATTGCCTTTGGAGATAAAAAGAGAAAAGAGTCTGTTGCATTTGAAATAGCCACCTCACCATCACATCATAGCTCATGGATTTCAAAGGTCAGTGGAAGCCTACTCACACAGCATGATATATCCTATGATTATAATATTATTAATATAATATAGTATGCTACTAAGGTTTATAAATGTATTATTTTAAGTAGAGAGCATTCCACTCAATGTTAAGTCCAAATTTTAGAGTAGAATTAAATGAACTTGTGGGGTCTTTAATTCATTCAAGGCAACACGGTTTTTTAAATGGTCCTAATTCCAATTAAGAGTCAGTTTGAGATAGTGGTTAAGGCACCAGGCTAGAAACTGGAAAATCCTGAATTCTAATCCTGCCTTAGACACAAAGCCAATTGAGTGACCTTCAGCCAGAGAGTCTCTTTTAGCTCTATGAAGGAAGCAATAACAGAATAATGGAAGGGACCTTGAAGGTCTTCTAGTCCAACCCTCTGCTCAGGCAAACCATTCCTGGAAAACTGTGCCAAGAAAACTGTAAGGCCAAGGCAGTCTCCAGAAGTCAAAAACTAACTTGAAAAAACACACACAAAGATATCCAATTAAAATCCTAGTTTGGTGTAATGATTAAGACAACAAATTAGAAACTGGGAGTTCTAGTCTCCTTTAGGCTCAAAGCCTAGTTACTTTCTTCCAGTCCTAGGAAGCAGGCAACAGCTAAAGACAACCTTCTGATAAAATCAATATTTAATATATATTTACCATTAAAAAATCACATATCATTGTCACTCAGGCTTTATTTTTTAATAGATCTGTGACTAAGAGAGCCTTTGCACGCTTTTAGATAGAGCACCAGTTGCATCCATTCTTGGACCATGGGACCCTGCTTGGTCACCCATGCCCTTGTAATCTCCCATTTAGATTACTGTAACACACTTTTCATGGGGCTGCCCTTGAAGACCATTTGGAAACTTCAACTGGGGCAAATGCATCTGCATGGGTAATAAATTATGCCAGCTACATGACGCATGTAACACCATTTCTCTATTACCTATTCTGGCTGCTTCAGAGATGGTATTTAGCAGGTTCTGGCCAGTTCTGAAGAACTGGTAGCAGAAATTTTAGTTTAGCTTAGCTGTTTGGAAAAACAGCAAATACCACCTCTGACTGGCCCTGCTCCCATCTATTCTCTGCCTCCAGAGTCCCAGCTGATCAGGAGGGAATGGGGATTTTGCAGTAATCTTCTCCTGGAATGGGAGGGAATTGAGATTTTACAGTATCCTTCCCCTGCCACACCCACCAAGCCATGCCCACAGAACTGGTAGTAAAAAAAAAATGGAATCCCACCACTGGCCTGCTTGTATGCTTCTGGCTACAATTCAAGGTGCTGGTTGTCTTCTTTAAAGTCCTACATGGCTTGAGAAGGGATTACCTGAAGAACTGTGTTTTTCTAAGAGTTTCTACCCATCCAATATGATGCCCAAGAGTATTGGCTGGTGGAAACCCAAGAGTATTGGCTGGTGGGAACTATATAGGCTTTTTCTGCTGTAGCCCCTGCCTTGTGGATTATTCTCTGCTTGGAAATTAGAATAGATTCAATCTTGTTGGCTATTCACAAAGCTTTAAGGACTTTGCTATGTACCTGGACTTGGAAAATGCTAAGGGCCCTTTTATTTGGCCTTTCTATCAGTTGATTAGCTATCATGGTGCTGTTTATTTATTTATTTTGTTTTTAATGCTTTAATACTTTTAATTGTTTTATACTTTTAGAATTGTAAGCTGCAAAGAATCAGTTGGTTGAATTGGGCGGCTATAGAAAATGAATGCATGAAATGAAAATAGACAAGAATCAACAAAACTAACAGTTTCTTTCCCTTTCATTTTAAATAGTAACACTAGGAGACAAAGCAAGCCTCAATGTGATGCTTTTAATAGAAAAATGTTCCCAAAATCAAGAATAGGCAAGAGTCATAGAAGAAACATTTCCATATGTTCCATTTCCATATGTTAAGGAATGGAAATTCTCACCTCTAACTCCTGACTAAAATAAAGTTGAAGTAAACCAGCTGCATTTTCAGTCCTTTGCCATATGATCAGCATGATGGTCTAGCTTATGTATTACAACACTACCAATTTCTGTCTTGTCTGGCAACATTTATCCTGATAATGGTACAATTTCCTAAAATTGAGAAGGAGGAAGAGGAATAGCAAATGGGTCCTCTTTTTCCTCTTTTGATATATACATGCATTTGGAACAGTGGATTAAAATTCCCAGTGGTGGACATCAGTTGACTCTAGAAACTACAAAGCAGAATTCCCCCCAAAGAAGAAATTTACTTGAAAAATAGAAAGGCTAATGGAGAGCAGGAAATTCCCAAATACATAAGTGGTTTATCTAGCCCAATTATATGGATATAGTGTAGTTTTGGCTTTGTATATACAGAGTCCAGCCAACTGGGGTTTGTGTTTGTTTATTTGTTTGTATTTATATGACTGTCCTCTCACTCTCAGGAAGCTTATAACATGGTTCAACAAACCATGGTTAAAATTATTGATTCCTCTCTTGGCCTTTGTATACAGCACGATTAAAGAATCAAAAATTATCTCAATGTGGCTTTTTAGAGTTTCAGCAGTTTCTACAGTTTCAGGAGAAGCAAGTGAGTCTCCTTCCATTCATTTGTATGTGTTACAACCCATAGTTCACTTTTTAACGGCGTCTTTACAAATCTCCCTGCATACCACTGACCTACAGTCAGTTCAATAAACTTGAACAATGAAGCAACCAGTATCACAAAAGTATGTGTCTCTCAGCTTTGGTTCACCAGATTAGGAGCAATCAAGCCCAACCTAGTCAAAATTTAACTTGGGAATAGCAAATATAGACATAAATGATGATATAATATAGCCACTAAAATGATTCACTAGAACATCTGTAAAATTATCATTGGGCAAAAATGAAAATTGGGGGCAATAGTTAAAAATTAACAGGTTAAATATTGTGGGTTTCCAAATAAGCACCAGATACAACTGTGGTTGAAAAATAGAAAGTGTGGATAATTGATGGGGCCAACACCAGGGATAGTAGAATAGAAGATAAAGGATTATAGAAGATCAAAACTTATCAAGATCTGAAAATTGAAATTAAAAGACTATGGCATAAAGCATCCATGGTGATCATGGGTGCCAATCCAAAACTGAAAAATCTTGGACAGCATTTAGGTAATCTTTGATGTAAGCTGCCCTGAGTCCCTCAGGGAAAAGGGCGGCCTATAAATACTAATAAAAAAAATCTGTACACTGACAAAGTTTCCATCAGTCAATTACAAAAGGCCACAGTCCTTGGATCCACACATATACTACACTGATACATTATGCCATCCTAGGTTCTTTGGAAAAACTCAAAGTGTATGAAGGACAACTTCAGCTAAAACTACCAGCAGTGATTTCTCATTGTTGTGTATATAATAATCTGATTAACTGAAAAGTTCATTATGGACACAGGTCAAGGTGCCATAAAAATAAAATTTGAAAATGAAAGGCAGCAGAAAGAAACCACAGATTTAACCTCATGCTATTCATACATTGGAAGAAGCAGATTGTCATTTCATTTAGGTTATCATTAGTGCAATAAAGAAAGTTACATACTCAGGTCAAATTTTAGTTACAGGAAATGCATCAGGTTCCAGGGAGATTAAACAAGTGTCCAAGCAACCTTGACATAAGTAAAGAATTATAATTTGATGTACTAATAGATACAAATGAGGGAATTTTACAATTTTTCCCCCTAAAATGGAATTTTCTGCATGCAACGCATCCCCTTCTCTACCACTGAATTAGGAACTGTCTGTGTGCAGGATGATACCTTTAAGGAGCACCATCACAGGAGCACCTACAGGAATACTGATTCTGGATCTTCATCAAGGCAATGAAACTCCCATGTGCCCCATTGTTTTATCCTGATATGATATGATTAAATATTTTAAACAAAACAATATGACACCTTCTCTTCTCCTCCTTCCGTATCTATTTAATTTTATCCAGTACAGTGAGAGAGCCAAACATCTTGAGGATACTGATGCCTCTGGAGAAAGATAATGCTCTATTAAAACAACAAGATGAATTAAGAAAATCAAGGACTGATCAGTAGTGAAGGAAAGTCAGACCGTATGGCAAATAAACGTCCCTGTAAAATTTAAAAATGTGAATCAAGGGGACAACGATGGCCTTGTCTGTTACCAAAAGTCCTTTTCTTACCAAATAGCAATTGTAAAGCACTCAGCCCTGCTGATACTGGTTAAAAAAAGAAGTAAAGAAATTAGCACTGAGGTTTAGAAAGAGTGCTTTGGTGGCTATCAAAGAATATAAAAGATGCTAGTGCATGACCATCTGTGAAAACATGGTGTGCCCCCTACAGTTTTAATCTCAAACCTGCTTACAGCTGTGCAGATTCTTTTGGAACAGATGCTTATTGTGCAATGTGGGATAAGTGACATCTGAAGAGTGATTCCAGGCAAAGAACATATTCGCTGCATGCAGCTAAGTTCTGTATTGTATGTGTACTGCATAGTCCACACTTAACCTTTTCCCTCTTTTTGTCACCCCATAAAATATCAAATATACCAGTGGCTCAGCTGTAGCCAAGTATCTTAAGTGACAGCCCAGCAGGCAGAGAAGCCTTTATTTGTCAATGAAAGTTAATGGCATAATAGAAGCTCTTCTCTCTCACCACTTTCTTCTGCAAAGAGAGGCCTAGAAGTCACTGATTAATAAGCAGCCTTATTAATTCCAGAGGAGAGGTGACTGAGTGGAGAAAATTAATGACCTCCTGTCTAGGCTGCAGCCCAGTCTAAAATGGGGAAAAAAACCTCTGTGAAAGGAAACAGAATTATTCCATCTTTTGCAGTGCTCTTAGACAAAAAGCATTTGTCAACATTAACAACTTTGTTCAAATGTAATTTTTGTTCTCATTTAATTTGACTTCATTGCTAGCTGGTATTGCTCCAGGTGTTTGTGGTTTGGTGGCATGACTAACCATCAAAGCTCTGTAAGTCATTGGTCTGAAGACCAATGGCTGTGGCTCCACTTGGCTGTGGAGTGATACTACAAGTTAGGAGCCACAAGCCCAAGGTAGCAGAGCCAGGCAAAAACCCTACAAGTGCTGACTTTCCTACCAAGATTCAGGTGTGTGCTACCTGGTAACTAACTAAGGAAGAATTATTTCTCCAGATCTGCATTAGAAACCTGGTACCTTGTATCTATTATTCTAACAACCCTAACCATCACAACTATTTTGTCTACTGGTTGGGAATGGTATTGTATTTCATCCCATTGAAAGAACTTCCTATTGGAAGATGTTTTTAATCAACATTTTCTATAAGGAACAGGTGATCTAACATAGGGCTGTCCAACCACGCCCAGTTTTTGCAAAGTTGGAAAAAGTCCCAATACATCACATGATGCTGCCATGGCGACACGAGTTTGACAACCCTGGTCTATTACAATTTAAGAGAAAAAATAAATGTAAATTACAGATCATTGATTGGTATGCAACAGAATAACGTGATTGTAATCATACTTCAGTTAACTAAGAATTGAAGTGGGTTAAAATTAGGCACTCATTTTAACCCACTTCAGTGGACTCACTAGAGAGAGCTTAATGCTGGGAAAGATTGAGGGCAAAAGATGAATGGGATTACAGAGAATGAGGTGGCTGGTTGGAATCACCAAAGCAGTAGGCTTGAACTTGAATGGACCAGAGGAATGGGAGAGGACAGGAAGGCCTGAAGGAACGTTGTCCATGGGGTTGACATGGGTTTGCAACTAACAACAATAAAATGAAGCAATCTTTTCCCTGGTTGCCACTGAAAGATTTTTTTTTTGTTAAAGGACCAGCTTAACAGGAGAAGCTTGAGCTTCATGTGTATAGTCTTCCCAAAGTAATTTCCAACCTTATTGACAGTTGCCTACTGCAAAGCCTCAAAATAATGTTTAAATGCCTTTGAACTTAAACCTATTTCTGAAGCTGGCCCAGGAGCTACAAAAAGATCCTAACTCCTTTTTCTCTGTCTTCCTCACCACCCCCTCTAAACAGCCAAAGGCTTAATTCAGAACAACCTATCTTTTCCATCCAGTTTAAATTTTTAATGTGTTTTTTTTCCCTTCATGGTCAGATGATGATTTCAGCAGAGGTAATTATCTTCTCATCCACTTTTTTTGCCAATGTTGTGTAATTATATACATGTTATATCAATATATATATATATATATAAATATATATTATAATTAAAGTCACAACCCCTGGTATGCCCAAATATGGAGAAGGTCACACTTCCATTCTCTGTCCTTCGCCTTTATTTATTTATCAGCATAAATATAACATATATAACACCACACACACACACACACACACAAACATATATATACATATATATACATAATATATATATATATATATATATATATATATATATATATATATATATATATATGCATGTTAATTTTGGCATTGTAAAGTTCACAAAAGGGATGTGGTGACTCAGGGGCTAAGATGCTGAGCTTGTTAATCAGAAAGGTCAGCAGTTCAGTAGTTCGAATCCCTAGCGCCGTGTAACGGAGTGAGCTCCCGTTACTTGTCCCAGCTTCTGCCAACCTAGCAGGTTGAAACCACTTAAAAAATGCAAGCAGAAAAATAGGAACCACCTTGGTAGGAAGGTAACAGCATTCTGTGCACCTTCGGCATTTAGTCATGCCAGCCACATGACCATAGAGACATCTTCCAATAGCATTGGCTCTTCGGCTTTGAAAAAGAGATGAGCACTGCTAGTAGGGAATAATTAGCACATACAGAATGTGCAAGAGGAACCTTTACCTTTTTAAAGTTCATAACATCAGTTATTTACTAAACATTAGATGTTTCACAATTTACTGAGAATACTAATTGGTTGCAGACCATATGATGTGAGAGCAGTTTAAGAAAGTGAGATTGTTTCTATTGTTATTTGTTACCTCATGATGCTTTGTTTATTTAATTATTGTTTTTCTTTTGTAGAAATCTAGTATTTTTACTTTTCTTTTAAAACAAATGTGTCAGTGTTATTCTATGTAATAGCTGTATTCAGTCATAAAAGGCCATTCAGCATTAGAAAATTTACATATTTGCCTAATAATGCCTTTTAAGTAATCTATCCCTTTGTTAATGCTTTTTCCCAACTACCAAACCATATACCAGGAATCAAAATTAGCATCTAAATGAGGATTTTAAACACATGCCTAGGGGTTGCAGTTTTCACCTTTTATAGTTTGCTGTGTTAAATTATGTAAAATAGAAATGGTATTTTAGTATTAATAGGTAATGTAACCCTATCAACCCTCATTTCTCTGTTGTGAAAAAAATGAAAATGGTTTTCAGATATATAAAATAGAAATAAAACTAATAATAATAACAGAGCAAAATTTTATTTCATTTTATATTAACTCATGAAACTTTATAAAACACTTGCAAACTACTTAATTGACGTTTTAGTTAAAATAGAAATTGTTTTACTAGCGATCATTACCCGCAATATACTAAAAGCACTCTTTTTAAATTTCAGAACAAGATTGACTACGATTGTATTTGATTTTAATTGTAGTTTAATTATGAAAAAAATATTAACAAGGTATAATGTAAATATAGAAAAAACTAAAATTGAGTACAAAAAAGGCTATAAAAAGTACCAATAATTTAAAATGTAAAGGATTATGTCAGAATTTAAATTTCACTTGAATAAGAGATGTTTATTATTATAACAATAACCAGAACAAGCAAAAATTAATTAACAGTAAGTTTACTTGAAAACACTTATATTTCTTTTTCATTTGTTTGTATAAAAGATACATATAAATATTAGGTGATTTTTTTTTTTAGATGTTTCGGCATCTCATTCTTTCTCCATAAAACTCTTACATCAGATTCTTATTTTCTAGACTGAAGGGTATGTATTCATATTAGTTAGCTGTAACTAAAGCAACAAAATTATATCAATTATATTGGACTACAATTCCTAAAATAAAGTTTGCATACTGGTTTTTTCAGGCTGTCTTCAGGCGAGTGAACCGAAATTATTTGTGAATGACTGGATCATTAAAAAAAAAAACACTATAATTTGCATTCATCTGAAATAATTACAATACATGGTGATTTTTTAAAAACAATATTGTATGCAATTACTGTTGGTATACTTAATATATGACTAGTTACAGTATATAGAAATATTTTCCTTGGTTCTGTTGCAGGATTCATGTTATGATATTTAATAAAAGATATTTAAGTCTTATTATCTTATTTAAATATTTAAATTGCATCATGACTCCTAACCAGGGGTGTCAAACTCACAGCCAGCGGGCTGGATGTGTCACACACTGGTCATGCCCATGCCCGGTTTAGAGAAGGGGGAACATGTTGTGATACTTCATGTGGTGATGCTATGATGACACGAGTTTGACACCACTGCTCTAAACTTTAAAAGTATCTTAAAGAATTTCTACCAACCTCTCACCCTTTTTCTTCTCTTCTAATTAGTCAGTTAGAAAATTTGAACAACACTTTAAAATGGTGATTTACCATGAATACTCACAAAAATTGTTGGCCTATTGGGAACTGGTCTGGAGCTCCCTTTCTTGAATCTTTATTATTCTAGAGGGAAGGTTGCAACAAAAGACAATTACCTAATCAGGGCATTGCTTGTGTGAAGCTAAGCCCTTGTATGGATTCATTAAATGGACTGACATGATTGTGAATTCAAACAAGTCCAGAACATTGGAATAATAATTTGTTGCTAAGCTACAGAGATATTTCCATCCCTCTCGTCAATAGGTCAAGTAACAAATGTTCAGAGTGTTCCAGAAGGCAATGATCAAGTGATGAACGTAGAAGTTGTCCACAATTATGGCATATGTGTGTATCTAAAATGTGCTGAGAACCAGATGGACATAGAAGGCATGTTTCAGGTACTGTCAACATCCTTATATTGTGGAAAGGTTATCAGCATCAGGAGGAAAGACATTTTTTGCATTTCTCCAGCATCTCTTTTGCATTTCTCCAGCATCTCTTTGATCTTCAACTCTAACTTTATATTGAATTCTATAATATGTGACCTATGGGCTGCAGTTGAACTTTTAAACTAAAACCAATAAATTTTATCAGATCTGCAATCTTGTTTTACTATCCAGATGTTTTTAATCCTTATATAGTTTTGAAAATCTTATCTTCTCAATAATTTTCCTCCATTGGTCTTTCAGTAGTTGTTAAGAAGAATAGGCTGATCTCATGAATTAAATGTACAGGTAGTCCCCAATTTACAACAGTTTATTTAGTGACTGCTCAAAGTTACAATGGCACTGAAAAAAGTGACTTATGACTGCTTTTCACACTTATGACCATTGCAGCATCCCCATAAGCCATGTGATCATAATTCAGGCATTTGGCCATTGGCATGTATTTATGATGGTTAGAGTGTCCCAAGGATATGTGATCACCTTTTGCCACCTTCTAACAAGCAAGGTCAATGGGAAAACCAGATTCACTTCACAACCAGGTTACTAATTTAACAACTGCATTGATTCACTTAACAACTATGGGGCAAAAGGTTATAAAATGGAACAAGATTCATTTAACCACTGCCTCATTTTCAAAAGAAATTTTGGGCTCTCTTGTTGTCATAAGTCAAGGACTACTTGCATTATAGTAAAAAGAATTTTACATCATTGTGGAAAAGAATAAAAATGATCTAGATCATAATTGTATATGCGTTTTCTAAAATACCAGCTCCCTGTAATAATTCAACCTGAAGAATACATTCTTATTAGCTGAGCATAGGACAAAATAACACAAACTGTTTTTCAACAAGCCTAATAATACATTTCAAAGAAGGGTTTTTTTCCCCCAATTGAAAGCATATTTCCTTGTAAATACTTGAGCATATAAAAGAGGTTTATTTTTTATTTTTCTGTGTAAATGTGTTTTTATTTTCCATTTTCATTTTCGTACAGTCACATATATACTGTGCATAACCGGGGCCATATAACATTAAACAATAAACACAGCCATTCCTCTTGTCAACAATACCCCCCAAAATAGAAACACAATGTACCTCTTTGACCCTCCATACACCCTTTCTTTCGCTCCCCTCCAACTTTCCATCTTCCCTCCATCATTCCCCTCTACCCTACTTCCCCTCCCCCTCTACCACTCCTCTCTCCCAGTACACTCCCTCCCTTCCTTCTCACCCTCCCTCCAATCCTCTCTCCCACCCTCTCTACCCCTCTTTCTTCTATCCCTCTACTCCTCCCTTCGGTGTATTTCTACTATCTATTAATATATTCAGCTTGTCCTATTTTTACAGTGGAATTAAAGAGGAACAGTACAAGTGCAGTCGTGTTACTTTGAAATCTAACACATACTATATATCCCCCACCCCCTCCCCCCTCCCCCCAACACCCCCCCTCCCTTCCCCCCTGACTTCCCAGAGCCCGTACATGGTATAGGTTTTTAACAAACACAGTCTAAATATATTAAGACAAAGGAAATAAAAAAGAGGTTAATAATATCTCTGCATTGAACTCAGCTTCTTCCTGTTGCACTAACTTTGAGCAGTTTAGATTATTCCTAATCTTAAGCATAGGCTATCTGGAATTTCTTAGTCCCGTATTTGTTTTGTATATAGTCAATCCATTTTTTCCAGTCTCGTTTATATCTCTCATTTGAATGGTCTTTAAGATATGCCGATATTTTAGCCATCTCGGCTAGGTTTGTAACTTTCAATGTCCATTCTTGAGTTTTAGGCAAGTCTTCCTTCTTCCAGTATTGCGCCACCAACAGTCTTGCTGCTGTTATTAGGTGCAGAACCAAATTAGTTTCTACCGCTGTAAAGTCAGTACATATACCTAGTAAAAATAACTGAGGAGTAAACTTTATCCTTCTTTTAAAGATATTTTGCATAATCCACCACATTTTTCCAAAATGCCTTAACCTTTTGACAAGTCCACCATATATGAAAATATGTAGAATCGAGAGAACCACATCTCCAACATTTAGGCTGTACATTCGGATACATAGAAGCCAGCTTTTTAGGATCTAAATGCCATCTATAAAACATCTTATAAAAATTTTCTCTCAGGTTTTGTGCTTGTGTGAATTTCACATTTCTTACCCATATTCTTTCCCATGTGTTCAACATTATTGGTTCTTCAATATTTTGAGCCCACTTTATCATACAATTTTTAACTAATTCTGTTTCCGAATCCATCTGTATTAGTACATTATATCTCCTCTTTATATGCATTATACTTTGATCTCTTATTTGTTTAAACAAATTATCCTCAACTTGGATAAAACCAGTTTTTTGGTCTATTTTCCACCTGGCCTGTAATTGGCCATACTGAAACCATGTTTGAACTACCTTCTCCTCTTTCAATACCTCTAAAGATTTTAGTTGTAGAACCCCCCTTTCCAAAGTGAGAAGTTGTCTGTAGGTGGTTCTATCCTGTTTTTGTGCTATATTCATATTTTCAATTGCGTGTCTAGGAATTGCCCACATGGGTAACTTGTCATTTAGTTTATATTGATATTTTTTCCAGACCCGCAGTAAAGCATTTCTTAAGATATGACTTTTAAAATTCTTATCCAATTTTTTGTTGAATAACAAGTAAGCATGCCAACCATATACCAGATCGTGTCCCTCGATATTCAGTATTCTATCGTTGGTTAAATGGGTCCAATCACTAATTGCGGATAGCGCCACTGCATCATAATATAATTTTAGGTTAGGTAATTTCAAGCCTCCTCTCTCGCATACATCTTGCATTATTTTCATCTTTACCCTCGGCTTCTTTCCGCCCCATACAAATTTGTTGATACCCTTCTGCCATTCTAAAAGATTCGCATCTTTTTTAAGTATAGGTAACATTTGAAAAAGAAATAAAAATTTTGGTAAGATGTTCATTTTCACTGCCGCTATCCTACAAGGATAAGTGCAATTTCTCCCATTTTTTCATCTCTATCTGTATACTCCGCCAAAGTGGTTTATAATTGTGCTTATATAATTTCCCGTTTGAGGCTAAAATATTAACCCCAAGATATTTGACTTTTTTGACTACCTCACATCCTAGCATCCCTCCTAGTTCTTCCTTTTTTTAGTATTCATATTTATAGCTAATTTTTGTTTTTCCTAAATTTATTTTAAAACCAGACACTTGACCATATTGATTAAGAAAGAGGTTTATTTTTAAAGTGATTTCAATCATTTTTATATTGCATTGGTATACTGTACATTCATACACCACACTATTAATATTACCAATTTGTATTGATATGTTATTGGAATCAATTATATTTACCGGTAGCTCTCTAATTGATGCAGAGCTTATATTTATCTCTTATTGTTACCTTTTCATTATTGTTTTAACAATAATCTATATACGTGTTACAAGCAGCCTCATAAGATCTTGGTAGGATTCTTCATTATTAGCTTTAAGAATGTTTTAAGAACAACATAGACAAGTTTGCAAAAGAATGTTTCAAAACCATTTTTAAATATGAAGCATGGAGAAAACATACTGGTGTTACTTTTCGCCTCCGGAGGAAATATATAACTTTGTGAATAATTAAATTTTAAACCTTGCCACAATTATTATGCATTATCCTTAGCTGTCTTGCAAACAGGCCATTTTTGCATTATCCTAATCTTGATCATGTGCTATTTTTTTCTTAAATATACTGTTTCTAAGAATAAGAGTTAAATATGAAACAACCAATCCTTGCTCTTTCCAAAACATGAGTGTTCAGTTTGTTCAATGATAAGGAGAAAATATGCCCACTTCCTGATAAAACAGGAAAGTTGCGGTGTCCTGGATAATATTGAACTGCTTATAACGTTTTCACCAGGTGTTTAATCAACTTACCTTCATTACCATTTCATAAATGTAAGTGCACGCGCCACCTCTGTGCATACACAGGACAGTGGTGGGATTCAAATAATTTATCAAACGGTTCTCTGCGCTAATGACCAGCTGGGTAGGTGCGGCTCAGTGGTCATGTGATCATGTGGGCGTGGCCAAGTCAATGTCACTCAGGTCGATTGGCACTTCGCCTTAGTTGTTACAATGGTAATAAGGGTTACCTGGAGAGGCAGTTTCTGTAAGCAGGGCAATAAAGATGAGGCTAGAAACAACACCAGAATGTTTCCTTCCTTACAGGATTAGCCCTGTAAAGTGGGAAAAAACAATTTCTTCCAAAAACCGGTTCTCTGAACTGCTTAGAAAGTTACCAACCGGTTCTCCCGAATAGGTGCGAACTGGCTGAATCCCACCACTGGCACAGGACCTTCGTACATGCGCAAAGCATCCAAACGGACATGATGATGTGGCGGGTGGGTGGAGCCCCCCCCGCCACTGCTACCAGTTCGTCTGAACCAGATAGAACTGGCTGAATTGCATCACTGGTTTTCCCTGAGAATGCATTGTAAAAGTATATAATTTTATGAAAGAACATAAACCATTTTTCTGGAGCTGAAGGATCCATCCAAAGTAACTGAGTTACTGATTGAGGATATCCTCATGAAAAGGGTAAAAGAGACTATTTCACGCTGAACAGATGGCTCCAGCGAGATAAAATTTAACAACTTTCTTATGCTTATATTATTATCAGCCGAAAAGTCCAAAAAGACTAACTTTTTTGCTCTGTTCTATTGTGGAAAAAGAAACACAAGGTTCTAATCAGGGCAATATACTGTGAATCCTGTATTTATACAAGACAATTTGGATATAAAAGATAGTTTGCTTCTTGTGGTCTTCTGTCTTTTATTATAATAGCTTAAATTTCTATATATCTTATTCCTAATCATTGTTTACTGCCCGCCTCCCGTCTCCCTCACGAGACCCGACAGAAGCCCAGAATCGGCGCTTCCGGGATGGCGACCGAGAGGCCTCGAGCCTCCTCAACTGCCGCACCGGGAACCGATACGCAAGCGAACAGGCTAGACCGAACTTCCGGTTTCCAAGCCGACCTCACGAGCCAAGGTGGCGCAGTGGTTAAATGCAGCACTGCAGCTGACTGCTAGATCAGCAGTTCACGGTTCAATCTCACCGGCTCAGGGTTGACTCAGCCTTCTCCATCCTTCCGAGGTGGGTAAATGAGACCCGGATTGTTGTTGGGGGCAATATGCTGACTCTGTAAACCGCTTAGAGAGGCCTGAAAGGCCTATGAAGCGGTATATAAGTCTACTGTTATTGCTATTATTATTGCTATTGCTATAATATACTGTAACTTAATAAATCAATATTTCATTTACCCAGATAAGTTAATGGCATATATTATTTTTACTACCTCTCAGTCAGTATAAATTGGGTAATGAATATGAATATTTTTATGCTATGATTGATGCATTTTAGAGTGGTAGAACAGAATATTCTGTTTATCCATGCTTCATTCAATCTATTTTTTTAAGATTTGCACCATGGCTTGGCTATCGACAAATCTTTCAGGCTGATTCCACAAAACACTTAAGGTGATGGCACACATTTAAAAGGGAGCTTTAATTGCATGATCATCATCTTGACTTTTTGATCCACTATGCAGATGACCCTGACATTAGGTTAAATAAACATGATTAGGTAGCTTATGATGCAGCGTCAGAGAAGTCTAACTTGAGAGAAAACTCATTTCCACACTTCAAATACCCATTCCCATATATTTCTAAGAGTGCTGCGGCATGCATTAAAGAAACCATATGACAAACTGCTTTGCTAGCTGAATAAGATCTTAGCAACTAGACTGTATATTATAGACTGAATTGTAGTGCTAATGATAAACAATGTACTATTATTCATTAAGATGACCAAGAACATTTTAAGTATATCAATAGTAATTTTCACTAATATATTGGCAAATATAATATTATTTAGTTGAATCATGTTCAGTCATGTTACTTCCACATCGCCAAGGAGAGGGAGTGCACTATTCCAAAAGAAGACAATATAGATTTGCAGTTGCTGATTCCAGAAATAATTGCTAAAACAGGACATCAATGAACCTTTCTGTAGTGGAGAAGGCTTTGATCTAATGACCTATCATTTGTTCAGGTGCTGTAATAGGCAATTTCAAGGCAGTTGAGCCTCCTTCCTATTATGCTACTGTATCCTTATATTGGGTAATCCTGTAAATAGAAATCACTTTTAAATAAAGGCCTATCCTCTTTTATAAAAGATTATACTCTCTGATATAGAATTCATGACCACCTGAATCCATAATGATAAGATTTCAGAATGCCAAAGTGTTTCCTTCCCTCCACCTAGAGTGGGTAGCTTCTCTACCTTTCTTTAGGATTATTCTGTTTACTGTGCTACTAAAATACAGCATTTACTGATGGTGATTTTCTTTGACAATTCACCTTACAAACAAAACCAGGTAAAGAGTGACATCATATTAGTGTCAGCATCAAAAGTGCTCTGATGTAAACAATACTTACCAGTTTTCAGATTAGATTGTACAGGATGTGACAAGGGGCATTTCTATGTGATGGCCACCCTACTCCAGTCTTTGGGAAAGTGAGAATCTGTTTAATCTCCACTATGCCTAATGAAACTGAACACCCTCACAAAAAGGGTTTTAAAAGGTTTAATGAATAACTTCCATATATAACAAGTTACCTCTAATGACAAGCAACTTATGGACTTTCCAAACACTAACTGGATGTTATTTGTTCTTCAAGGGAAAAGCATGTTCAATGTTATGTATAACATTGATTACACGAGTAACGTGTTTCTTGAAACATAGGTTTTTGTTTTTATGCCATTTTATCACAAATGTATGAACTATGTATTTAACTATGGACAGCGGACAGACAGGCTGAACTAGTGTGCTATGGTCCATGGGATCACGAAGAGTCGAACACGACTAAGCAATTAACAATAACTGTATTGTTAGGTTCTTTTATGCAACTGACCCCCCAAATTTTGCCATCATATCTGTTTATCTTTCATGTATCTGAAGACTTCTTTTCTAACCTTAGAATATATCTTTGAAATTCAAATGTGTCTATTAGATAGGTGCCATATGCTTTTTTCATCAAGAGATGGTTTTTTTTAAAAAAAAAATGCTTACACTATCCTCTATAAATAGCTTGCCAGTAGTGACATTCATTTATTATTTGGATCTGAATTCCGCCTGCTCCCACCATGTCTCAGTCCTTTTAGCCTCTTTAATTATAATGACAAATAGTAAAATGTAAATACACACAGTGATATGTGGTGAAGACAAGTGTTGTGAACATAAGTTGTACTCCATCAAGATCACCAGAGGGTTTCAATCAGTGCTGAATTCACCTAATAATGTAAGTTGCTGCACTGCAGTCAGACTGATTAACAGATAGGTGATATGCAGTTCAAGGTGTGTGTGCCTAAGGCCATTCCTTGTTAGGAAAGGGAAGAAGCCAACTAATGACAATCTCAGCAGGGCACAATCTTAGGGAAGAGACTTTGAATTTCATATCTGACTCTGTAAGTCTGCTATCCTGCTAGTCCCATTAATTCCAGGAAGTTCCAATTCCAAAAGTAAATATGAGAGAATTTATCATAGGTTTTCATACTTATTGTCCAAGTATTTAATATTGTGTTTCCTTTTACGAAATGTTCTATTTTTATCTAAAGGTGGGGGCTCAGAAATTGCAGTGGCTCTGACAGTGGTGTCAGTAAGCATCAGTTTTTGGTAGGGTCACTCTTGTGGAAAATGTTAAAAAAAGGGGTGAAGCTGAAAGCAATCTATAATGAAAGTGAAGTGGGGTAGATGTTTTTAAAAAGTCAATTCAGCTAAGAGAAGGAAGTGTGAGAAGTTTCATATCCAAATGTATTTTATTCTTTATACTGTTTCCATCTTCCCGTAAAATATTAACAGAATCCTTAATGGTCTGAGAATCAGTGTTTCCAAGTTAATCAAACCTCAACACCCAAAAGTTATCCAGACCTAATCCACATATCAAAAGCAAACACAATCAGAGTTAATTAAATTGTGTTTCCAGAGGAACTGCATGTTCACAAGAATAAACATACCTGCATATACATACACAAACATGCCCCTCAAGTGTCACTCTAGAATCAGCACTCCGAACAAGCTTCCCTTATAAAAATCTGATACTGTACCCCATTTCTCTGCAGCCTTCCCCCAGAAGCAAACTGTTTTGCTTTTTGGAATAAATATTTCTTTTTTCCTCATAGCTGTCTGGATCTCATTTTTATTTATTCTTGTGCAACCTCAGCTCAAGTTGGAACCCCAAATTATCTTCTGACAAGTGAAAGAATAAGCCAGAGAAGAATAAAATCATTTTGTATTGTTTCCAATGCAACTACTTGCACTTTGCAATATTTAATTAAATGAGACTTTCAGGTCAGCAATCCTCTAGTTATGGAGGAACTTCATCAATTTTTCATGAGTAGAACTGGAGCTGATTTGGCCAATTCAAAGCACAAAAAGGGCTGGTTGCTGATGGAACCAGTATTGAAATAGGTCCCCTGCCCCCAAGGATATATCCAACTGGAACATAGAATGTGAGAAGTGAAAATCAAGGAAAATTTAAGCTTTAAGGCAGTGGTGGGTTTCAAAATTTTTGGAACCTACTCTGTGGGTGTGGGCTCCTTTGTGGGAGTGGCTTGCCGGCCATGTGACCTGGTGGGAGTGGCTTGCCAGCCATGTGTTTTCTTTCTTTCTTCTTTCTTTTCTTTCTTCTTCTTCTCTTTTCTTTCTTTCTTCTCTTTCCTTTCTTCTTTCTTTCTTCTCTTCTTTCTCTCTCTTTCCTCTCTCCCCTCCCCCCTTCTCTCTCTCGTCTCCTTCCTTTTTCTCTTTCCTTTTTTCTTTTTTTCATCTCTCTCCTCTTTCTTTCTTTTTTTTTTTTTTTTTCTTTTCTTTCTTCTTTCCTTCTTTTTTTTTCTTTCTCTTCTTTCTCTCTCTCTCTCTCTCTGTCAGTCTCTGTCTCTCTGTTGTGGGAGGGTGGCAGTGGTGGTTTTCAAAAAATTTGGAACCTCTTCTGTAGGTGTGGCCTGCTTTCCGGGTCCACTGGTGGAACCTCTTCTAACTGGTCGGTAGATTGACGAACCGGTTCTACCGAATAGGTTTCCGAACTGGTAGGAATGCCCTATGCTTTAGGGCATATATTTTGTGGAATGGAACAATACTTTAAAAGGACTTTGCTAAGTATGTGCTGAGCTGTAGCTCAACCATTGCAAGATCATTTTCTGTTTCATGTCCTGCTTATTAACTTCTATAAGTTAATGCTTCTTACAGATACAATGATAGACAACGATGAAGAATTTAGGGAAAATACAAGAAAAGCTGAGTTTAACATACTATTGGAATAAAAACATTGAAAAAGTGAATTAGAGAAAATTCCGGTGTGCATATATTTGCAATAACTGTGTTAAGCAAGATGAATACAAACCTTATATCTAGACCTCATTGGATGAACAATAAAAGAATAAAACTGATTACATAACCAAAAACAGATGAAAAGGTGAAATCCATTCAACCGGGCACTTTCAGATTCAAACCAGGTATTGTAAACAAAAACAAAACAAAAGGTAGAAATTAATTAAACTAAGTCTCTTTTTGAAAAGATGATATACAATTAAAAAGTAGATCCATAAAAAAGAACAGACTCAGTAGATTTAATCTATGCAAAAAAGAAACTGAGAGCTAGAGAAAGATAAGAGACATGAATATATGAACAATATATTCTAAATTTGAAAATTTTCTCAAAGAGAAAAAATATAAATATAATTAAGACTGCTATCCTGATTGCCAGATAAAGATGGAGAACTAAAGTCTCAGGTGACAAGTAGCCCATACAATGATAGAATAAACAGATTTCAACATCAAAGAACCACTAAGCAACAAATGAAAATAGAGAGAAAAATAGATATTTTCAAGAAAATAAATAACAAAGACATTTTGCACATATTAGGACTCTTCTGAATCTTTACAATGAGAATTACACTACAATACAGAAATATTTATGGGGAACATTCAGCTCCTTTATAAAGGAAGATATGATTTGCAATAGACTAGCAAGCCAATAAAAAAGCTCCAGAAACAATAAAATACTTACTTAATTATTTAAAGCTGCAGGAAAGGATGAATTAATGTGCTAACAACAAATATAGAACAAGACTGTATGCTCTAGAGATTGGAAAAGATCAGAGAATGTACATCACATAAAGGGTGATGTAAACAACATGCAAAAAATTGTACCATGCACTAATTTCTTATGCAAACAAAAGTTTGCTTACAGTTTAGAAAGAATAGAGGTATGTATATAGGGAGAGAGGAATACCAAATGAATAAAATGTTTAAAAAAATACAAGTGATCCGTAATAAGAAATGTAGTGAGGCGAAGAGCATAGTGTCCCTGTACTTTTAACTTATATACCAAATATATTATATGATGTCAGCATTGAAAAAGATTACAGGACAGCTAGTATCAACTGGAACCAAAATGCTACTAAATGAATACAGGTAGTCCTTGACTTATGACCACAACTAAGCCATTTTTCATCATTAAGCAAGACAGTTGTTAAGGAGTTTTACTCCATTGTATGTCTTTCTTGCCACAGTTGTAAGTGAATCGCTGCAGTTGTTAAATTAGTAACATGGTTTAAATTAATCTGGCTTCCCCATTGAATATACTTTTCATGGTGGTGGTGATCACATGACCCCGGAACCATCATACATGCTGGGAATTGCATGGCAATGGCAAATTTTGATCATGTGACCATAGGGATGCTGAATGGTCATAGTATGAAAATGGTCATAAGTCACTTTTTTCAGTGTTGTATCTTTGAATGGTCATTAAACAAATGGTTGCAAGTCAAAGATTATCTGTATGCTAATGATGTTACATTGTTAGTCAAATGTTAGGACCTAGAACAGTTAATAATTATGAAAATAAAAAATGGGAAATGAAAAACTTCAGTTAATATTTTATAGGGAAGGAAAGAGAGAAAGAGTGCCATCATTAACCACAATGCTTGGAGAACTTACTGTTCATGCAGAAAAAATAAGATAGATAGTTTTGTTTTCTTGGTCTCAGCAATGGGATAAAAACTGCAGTATGAGGGAAAGGAAATAGGGGATTAATTCTAGGGAAGGAGGCAATACTAAACTTAGATGAGATCATGAGTATAATATGTTTTTATGACAACAAAGATCAGGGTAGTAAAAATGATATTTTTTCCAGTAATCATGTACAGCTATGAAACAGATTCACATTAACTGAGAAGGCAAAGAAGATTTAACACCTTTGAATTATAGATTTGGAGAAAGTTAATAGGAAGAAATAAGGATTAAGAATGGAAGTCTTTCTGAAAGAAGAACTAATCAATCCATCCTGATCTAATGAAATGGCAATGATCAACAAATAAAAACACACATATTTCAACATCTATTGAAAGATGGACTAGGAACACCAGGGTTTGGCAAGATAGAGGAAAAAGTGAAAGAATGTGACCAAATAGATCATTGGAATATCCTTTGAAGAGCAACGGATCTCAAAGATAGGCCAACATGGGTTTAGTTGTCCATATAGTCACCAAGTTTCAGGTATGATTCAATTACATATAAAAATTAATTAATATTGTGTTCTTAATATTTCAATAGTTATATAGCCAATTTGGTCTAATAGCTAAGGCAACATGCTAGAAACCAGGATACTGTGAATTCTAATCCCGCATGAAAGCCAGCTGGATGGCTTTGGACCAGACACTCTCTCTTAGCCTTATTCACCTCACAGGATTGTTGTGGTGGTTGGGGAAATAGGGGAAAGAAGGAATAGAACTGTTTGTCACCTTGAGTTACCTGAAAAAGTAATACAAAGAAATAAAAAAACTTAATTAAATAAATGTTCTAAGTTCCGTAACTTGTCCAAACTGATTTGTCTTCTGCATATAGTTCCTCAAGCAGATGTTTTTTTTTTTTAGCAACAAGCCAGTGTCACTGATGATAATACAATAATAAGACAGAGGTGTAAGCTACTCTTCCTGCTCAAAATGAGTGGCTCTTGTTCCATGACATCACACGGGCGGGGCAAGGAGGAAAGAAAGACTTGTAATATTTGATTGGCACCCTTGATTGTTACCTGAGAAATTTTTGTCCAGGTTTGACAATCTTTCAAGGATCATGAGACATAGCAGTAAAAATTTGTTGCATGCTGTAGAGATTAGTGAAAGAAAAGGACACCTGTGTATAATCATTTTGGAAATCTAAGATATCCCCAAATATGCATGATGGATATTGTTATCAAGAATGCTTAACCAGCCTTCCTTTAATGAATAGAGAAAAATAAAGTGAAAGCATATAAAAAGTTGATGTCCAAAATCCCCAACACGTTTTTATATTTGCCCTAAATTTTCAATGAAGTAGTAAACATTTTAACTCATTAACAACTTAAAAACACCAACTAATGGAAAATATGGTAAGTATTCCATACTATAGAGTTGACAATAACCATTAATAATTACTTCAAGTTTACATAACAAAAAGCCTTAGGGGCAATCTAGAGCTACCAGATTTACTACTAAAATCCAAATGATTCCTGTATATTTTTGGCCATGCAGCATGTGACCTCATGGCTATAGGGCAGATCCTAGGAAGCGATTACTTATGTAGGAAATATTTAATCTAATTTTCAGCATATTTAATTTCATCCTAGCTACTCCTCTTCTTTGTCCTGACTCTGTTTTGGAATAGTCACATGCCAAAATGGACCAGTAAGCCCTCATTAAGGCTAGGGTTGCAAACTTATGATCTGTTTCAAAGTCTAGCATACTTAACACTTTGTCATTGGTAGAATAATGAGCTTGTGTTCCTATGCAATGAATAGCAACTTATATAGGTAAAGGTAACAGTTTCCCTCACACATGTGTGCTTGTCATTCCCAACTCTAGGGGCAGTGCTCATCTCTGTTTTTAAAGCAGAAGAGCCAGCGCTGTCCAAAGATGTCTCCATAGTCATGTGGATGGCATGATTAAATGCTGAAGGCACACGGAACACTGTTACTTTCCCACCAAGGTGGTCCCTATTTTTTTACTTGCATTTTTATGTGCTTTCGAACTGCTACGTTTGCAGAAGCTGGAACAAGTAATGGGAGCTCACTCCAGTGCACGGCACTAGGGACCTTCTGATCAACAAGCTCAGCATCTTAGCCACTGAGCCATCAAATCCCACAGCAACCTTTGTAACATTTTATATAATCAGTACTGTTATTTTACCCATATTTGTTCCATATATTCTTAATCTAAAGCAGTATTTCTCAACCTCAGCAGCTGTACAATGTTTGTATTTCAACACCTGATGTTTTTAACCAGAATGCTGGTGAGCAATTCTGGGAGTTGAAGTCCAAGTATCTTCAAGCTGGCATGATTGAGAAATATTGGTATATAACGACCATAGCTATTTAGCTGATATTGGATATTAGTACTATAAATGTTTTTTAAAAAAACAACAATATTTGACAGAGAGCTTAAATTACACTTTTCTTCCAGTCTACTCAAACTGTGTTTAGGCAACTTTGATATACCTGAAAACAGTACTATTTCCAGACATTAGTAAATTAGTATTCAGTAAAGTTTCAAGGGAGTCTTGAGTCTCTAATCTTGATGAGATATCGTAGAGTTCCTCATTTGAAGATTATGGTATTTAATGGTAAAGCCATCATTTCCCTTATCACTCTTTTACACCTTGATTTATCTCCAAACTACCTTATTATTTACAGTGGCTTTTAAAGCCCATTGTACTGATATAAGAACAATCAATCAGTAATTAAAAGAAGGCACACTGAGTTTTTGGCCATGCTGAGTCTATACAGTATCAACTAAATATCCCACTGTAGGATCCAGACAACAAATATTTATAGCAAAATGAAGTAGGAATACAGGGAGATTTCCAGCCTGGATATAAAGATTATAACATATTTAAATGCTTGGTTCGCTAATATCCTGTGGATACGATTAAAAATCTCTCCTACATACAACTAATGCAAACAACTATAGAAATTCAGATTATTCTGGAGAAATGATGTACCTGGTTAGAGATCTTTAACAAGCCTATAAAAGTGTATTTGATTTCTGAAGCTCCTGGAACATAGTGATTTCATTATGAAGGCTTCATAAATAATTCATAAACAATCCCTAGTTAAAATAAGTTTGAATCTGAAGTTGGCATCATAAAATTGGTAGATACCTGTAGGGCAGCAGAATGCCAATGCCAATAACTGTTCTAGAATCAACAGTGCTGTCATGAATCTTTTGTAAAGGACATGATGTACTTAAATAGACTCCATCTCTTTGACTTGAATGAATAGTTTCTCTGATCTCAAAAGTTAAGACATATGAGCTCTTCCTGACTAGGTATTCATCTTTAAGGCATCACCCCATCATTTAGGTAATAGAAATTCTGATGTCAGCATTATTATATTAGTACCATGATGACTGGATGCTCAAGAAAGCATTATAAATAATTAATAAGGAAATCATAGATAGTCTCTTCCCTATGCCTCATTAGATGCTCTTAACTAGGTGTTGTTTTTGCTAGACAGGCCACTAATCCTAGTAGGGAAGTTAGCTTTAGTTTCATTCTTGAGAAATTTGTGACCAACATCCAGTGAGATAAGTGAGGCATGGGTTGGGAGGGGTGGGGGTCGGGTGAGAAGGGGGAATGAATACCTCCATATGACTGTCAGAAAACTATGGTGTTACAGTATTTTGACAGCAAACCAGCCAGTAAATCATAACATTGAAAAGAGCTTCAACTTCACTCCTGGTAAAACCTCTTCATTTAAAGGATCTAGTCCCATTTAATAGTCATTGGCCCAGATTATAAGGAGGTTTTCTGAACTGGAATTATAAATATATAGGATGTTACACACTGACACCTTTCTCAGGCAAGATAGGTACACACTAAGATGGCTGACTTCACAGGATATTAGAGACATTGCACAGGCTAGTTCTGAAAACACTTCCCTCTTTTTTGCAAACAGGAACCACACATTCTAGTTTTAAAAATATCAGCCAATGAAGGTCACAAGCATGACAGAAGACACAATGCCATCATTCGGGTGCCTGGACAGGACAGCCTGTTTTTGTGTATGCTTTGAGAGCAGAGAAATTAAAAATGTGTTTTTTGTTCCCTCAAAATGTGAAAAACTATACTGCCATGAATGGATGATTTTACTACCAAACTGCAATGTTGAAATCTGGGCCTGCTATAGGAGTCACAGAAATTAGGGTTTAGGGTGCTGCCCATTGGTGCTGCACTTCCCCTTTAACCCTCTTTTTCCTCATATAAAGATATATAGATATTGATTTATTAATCAGTTAAAACCCATGTGTTCAATCAGTTCAGGTAGGAATTTGCTACATTGAGCCAGAAAAGAGATCTTTCCAGTTAAATGGCATCTAACCTAATGAGATGTAGCTTCAAGGGTTTCGAAAGAAGGATTTCTTAACCGAAATGTTGAGGGGTTCTTCTAAAATCTATGGCAAAGTGGTAAAGGTCTAAAATTATGTAATATTTTCTTGGGGGGAAAGGCATATTAATAAAGTGAGCCTGACAGATACAATTTCTATATGAAAGAGCTATAATTGTGCTCATTGAACAAACTCGAACCTTTTGTAAAGCTTTTTATTAAACATATTTTCTAAGACATTTTAAGCTTTAAAAAATGATGTACAGCTATAACCGAGTGTGTGTATGTAGTGAAACCAACGATAGCTTTGGCCATTTCAGGAGCAGATTAAATTCATATTGTTACAGCAAGATCCAGTTCCAACAGAGTCTAATCACAGCAGGGTGCTGATTTGCAGCTCTAATTTCATTTTGATAAGCAATTAGTTCTGCAGAGAGAGAAAGGGACACAGTGTCAGTCCTTAGGGCAGGAAGAGGTCATACTGGCAGGATACCAAGTATTAAATAACTCTATTCTACTCCATAGGGTATTTTGAATATTCCAACTTAAATGCCTTGAAATTGGAACAAAACAAGCCATTTTTGAATTATGCTGCATATTTTTTTTATCCCTTGCCCCCAGCCTCTCGAGTGAAATGGTTAGAAATTCATAGCACACTTTCTTGACTAGGTTAGCAAATTTGCCAACAAGTATAGCTTCTGCTTCCCTAAAGGTAAAATTGGTTTCTTCCTGAGTTACTGCTTGGGCATCTACTGGAAATCTGTTTGGTGGTTAATTCGTTGTCATTGTGCTCCAACAAAAAGCATCTTTTTATTGGCAGGTGCAGGCAAAGTTTGTGAAAACTAGAAATGTGCGCAAAAAGACTCCATAAAAAATAAAGATGGCATTGCTGAGATGGCTGTTCTCTGTGATTTTCTGTAATAGACTTCAGTTTGCCATGAAATTAAATTTATAGTATACCTGCTAGACATGAAGGGACTGATTTATCCTCTGTATAATTCCATTGAACTCACTGGACTTATACCAGAATTTGGAACAGAGACCCCAGCTTTACTATTCCTTGATTTAACATTAAAGGCACCAATTTCATGGGAGGCGTATCAAGGAAACAAAAAGGATATGTGGATGATTTACAGAATGCCTTTTTATGAAAAAAGAAAATGATGAATATGTAATCCATAAATGAAAATACACACACAACCTCAATACAATATTTTCACTTTGAACTGAAAGACACATAACATCAAATACCCATACAGTCTCTATGGGTATGATACAGTTCATTAATCTGAATGGAGTTCTCATTTTTAAAAATAATATGTTTTTCAAGAAACTTTGAGAAAGTACAGTTCTGGAGTCTTATTACTGCATTGGGCTAATTTATTTTAAGCTCCAATGGTAACCACAACATTAGAAATAGACACATTATAGCCCAATTCTGAGTCACTAAGCAACACACAAATATAAGCTTGAGACTGATAAACCAAGTAGGATGCTAGAATGGGTCTGAAGGAGGATTTTGATAGAAGGAGCTTCATGCTTGTGTCATTGTTGAAAACCTAACAATGCAACATTCCAGCAAAATATGCCTAGAATTACCTTTGGGACCAAAGATGGCAAAGATGGGATAACAGACATACGTGTAGGTTAACTAAATACTTGTTGTCGTATGTATGTATGTATGTATGTATGTATGTATGTATGTAGTATGTATGTATGTAGTTGGGATTCAAAAAGTTTTACTACTGGTTCTGTGGCCATGGCTTGGTGCGCATGGCTTGGTGGGCATGGCAAGGGACAGATGCTGTAAAATATCCCTTTCTACTCCAGGGGAAGGTTACTGCAAAATCCACATTCCCTCCCCATCAGCTGGGATTTGGTAAGCACAGAATAGATGAGTGTGGGCCAGTGAGGTGGTATACACCAGTTCTCCGAACTACTTAAAATTTCCACTACTGGTTCTCCAGAACTGGTCAGAACCTGCTGAATACCATCTCTGGTATGTATGTATGTATGTATGTATGTATGTATGTATGTATGTATGTATGCCTTTGATTCAGTTTTGACTCCTGGTCACTATCTGGACAAATATTGAACCCAATAGTTGTAATACAAAATAAAAAAATCTTTTCTTCTCATTAGATCACATTTGTCATAATTCTTATTGGAAATTCCAATAGTGAAATTAGGCTCAACTTATTGGGTTTTTTAGTTTATTTTATGGCAAGGATATGCCCATTGAATTAATAAATACATTTTCCATTCAAAATAAAATTAGGAAAGTATTTTTAAAAGAAAACAAAGAGCATCCCCCAAGCCTTTTCAGTTTTATTGGAATTCTGGTTCTTGTTATCTTGTTTCTTTATCTTTGTGATTCATTATGCTTTCTCATCATTGAAGTTGTTTTTTTTCTTGCTCTTTGTTTTTTCACTGCGTAATCACTATCTACATTTTCCCTTTGTGGTATAATTTTTTGCATTTCAATATTAAATATAAACAAGCTAAGCAACACATAAACAATGGATGTATGCACATATTCGGATATGGATCCATCATTGAAAGCTTGCTGTTTAACTGGCAAAACAACAATAAATAAAACTCACAGATATACAATAAATCATTACTCCCTTTATCAATTTCTCCTATGTCATGTAATTCCCAAATTGATGTTGACTGAAAGTAATATTCTGGCCCTATTACCTCAACTAGTTTAACTTAGTCAAGCCACTTAAGTATCAAATTTTCTCAAGTGGTTCTACCAGCATATACTCACACTGTATGAAACGTTTAATATTTTTGTATATATTCCACAAATCCTTGCACCAGAAGAGTGCTGGGAAAATGTCCTACCCCTTTGGCCAAAGAGATAGCAGTAATCATGACTTGACTGCTGGAGTCAATCATTGTTTGAAAACTGTGTTTTGTGCTGCTAGATCTAGAGACATAATTCTATCATGGAGAAGCCTTTAAAAAAAAAGAACCACACTTTCCAGCATTTTTTCTAGGAAAACTAAACAGTCGAAATAGAGCAATTAATTGGGTTTGTATGTTTCCACAATATAGATTTGTTCAGTGCTACATTGAAACGCCTAGAAATTTCATGAATGGCATAACTGACCTCCTTCTCTATGTCCCCACAATATACTACTTTCACAATGATCTGGATGATCACATTGAACAAACAACACTGTTGTTTTTTCAGTTATGGGGTCAGCAGCTTAGGAAGACGATTTCATAGTAACCTGTATTTTTTTTTCAAAGAGGAAAACAAATAGCTTTTCCTCCCATATTGTGGTGATATGAACTGCAGAACTATACATTTAGAAGGAGACAGATTGGGGAAGGCATGTTGATGAGACTGTATATTTGAATGTACACTGCTGAAAACTGTTAAATGAACTCAGGGCATTGGGGAGCAATGCCATATGAGCAGACTGCACACTGATGCCACCACATTAGATTTATGCCTACAACGCCTGTTCCAGCAACTTGTGCAGAGAGAAAGAAAGAGAAGCTGCTGATGGAGCCTGTTTTTTCTATTATTATTATTTGAATCGGCAATTCTGTTAAAGTGCCATGAAAGGAAGTTTGATCGAACTGTGATCAAATATATTTCACTACATCGCAAACATTAGTAAATGAAAAAACATATATTTAAAGAAAATTCTAGAGGAGGAACAAAAGCACATTCTAGTATCAGATAATATATTGTGCACAATCCAATTGAGGAAAGAAGCTTTTTTTTAGGGGGGAAAAACCCTTGTCCCCAGTAATAGATTTTCCGCCTTGTACTCAGTTCTCTGTATGAATAGCACGAATGGCAGACATTTTCTCCCAGCTCAACATCAAAACCTCTTTCATCTGCTGTCTAAATGCAAACAAAGCAAACCTTCCACCAGGCCTTTCTTTCCAGATAAATTAAAACTCTCATGTCCTGGGGCCTAAATCAAGCCTACAGGCCTTCCCTAGATAAATCCTTTCTCAACCTGAAATCTTCTTGCTACACGTGCTTCTTGTAAGATAATTTTGCAGGAATTAATCAATAATGCAACAGTAAATTGCATTTAAATAAACATTAGCAGTCCTCTTAATGAATAAAATCTCATCTGCAATTTGTCAAAGTCAGAAATGCTGGACTCTTTTGATATTCATTAGAATCCTGAAAATTAGAGCTTTGACAGGCTTTATATCCCCTCTATTTATGAATTTCCCCCCCACAAAGCACATGAATGCCCTTTATTTTCACAAGTATTGAATAAAAATGGTGGTATGCATGTAGTTGGAAAGAGATATAAATATATATGTATCACAGATTACAATTGTACATTCTTGAACAATGGGCAATATTTAATGAAAAACCCCTCACTTAGAAATAATTTTAATTAGCTTGTTGCAGGGTTGGAAATTAGATCTTCCCTTTATCAATACGGGATTTCATAAGCCTTTTAAACTGAAATTGTGAAATTATGTTATCTTATATGTACACGCAGCACATTTATTTTAAAATATTGAATCACATTAATGATTATTCTTCCTTTTTTTATAGTTTCAAACATTTCCAATGCCCTGATATATGATTGGCTTTAAAAATGGTAAAGATGTCCTTACTTGTATAACATTATAAAATGGATCATAAAACACATGTACAAGTATAATAGCGATGTAGGTATACCAAACCTAAACTGAAATTCCAATCTGGTCTCCAGTAAGAGACGCTGAATTATTTCTTGAACTCCTGATATCTTACTGAGCAAGAACCCTGACATTTTAAAGCACGGTGTTGCATGGAAAAATGGCTTTGTTTGATAAGAAATGGTATTATTTCATTTCTTTCTAAATGGATCTGGCTATAATAATCATAGCTTAAGATCTCGCTGCCTCTTCTCATGACTAATGAACCTACACGTTTTTGTACTGAAATAAATATTAAAATGCTGAACCACTAAATTGCAGGATAATTTCAAGGTAGTAGTTAGAAGCCCCTTCTCCTAACCTAAATTGAGCAAAGTTTGAATGGGCCGCATTCAGATAACATAGCAATACCGTGATAGATAAATGGCAATAAATAGATAGAAAATATCCATCTTCAGCGGATATTTCAGGCTATGAAATATTAATTTCTAAAATTAGTGCTTTTTCAGTATAATTTTATCTTATTATTTTTTGACATTACAGCTAGTTAGGGTAAGAACATACCATGATTTACCTGCCCGTATCAGCACCAAATTGGTGCCATATTTGATATCAACCTCGACTAAGGAATAGAAGTGCCATATTCAACACGACTGTCAGCTTTTAGGGTGAAAGATGTAAAATAACCAACCACATGTTATTGCTTCTGCATGGTTATAAATGCTGTTTCCAAACGCTGCAACCTATGTCAAATTATAGATAATAATAAATATTTACATTATTTCTTTTGGTTATTCTTGACATAAATCTGTCCTACTGAAATATTTTAAAAACACAGGCAATTTAAATATGGACTGTGCCCTCCTACATCACTGCAGCTTTGCATATAATAATTATGAGGACGTTGCTATGTTATACTCTGAGATGCAGCACAAAGCATGGAAAGCTCTAAAGGTCAAAACACACCACAAGTGAGCATAATGAAGAACAGGATTTGTTGCTACACCAGGGCTTCACACTCAACCCAAATTTGGCTTTACCATTGTTCAGACAACCTTTTATAGTGCAGAATAGATTGCCAAATGATTCTGTCTAAAGAGAACTAGAGGGAAACAAATTAGAAAATACCCTGGAGATTAGCTCGCAATTCAGGATTGTTCACTGGCTTGAGAAATGAGCTGGGTTTGGTACTGTACAGTTTTATGTTGACAGTGAAGCATTAGGCCAGCCATTTTCAGGTGTGAAACATTCCAGCAACTAAAAAAAGTCCAAATTATGCTCTTGTTATTTCAATTTACTCAAACATCACAACTCTTCTCTGTGTTTCTGTCAATGACATTTTAGTTAGGAAAAAAACTCCCAAATTTTTTAAAACTACAAGTAAAATCGAAAGATAGAGTAATAAAAGTTCTTTGCCATTTCTAAAATGAAATAATTAAGTTAATCAAATGTTTGGCTAAGATATTTTGTCTTGATCAAACATGAGTAACTAGATTTTTTTTATTAAACACTAAAATCTACATTGGAAATTAGATGGAAATAAAAGTCAAAAGAGATGGAGCCCTGGAGGACAAATTGGTTGAGATCCCAAAGAAGATTACAGCATTAAAATAGAACTGCAAATTTATTCATAACCACAATAGTCACTTATACCAAAGGCAAACAATTTTTGAATGGCTAGAGACTGAATTTTGTGGAAAGCTGAAAGCCACAGCAAGTAGTCTGTGGAGATTTTTCAAAAGGCCCTTTCCCCTTGAATAGGTTCTCTTCTCACCAAGGAAGCTTCACCAGTTCTTCAATTCTGAAGAAGTTTCTTGGATGAGAAGTGAAAATCCTTCAAGAAATAACAAAGTCCATTTGCCTTTTGAAAGCTATCTTTGAGAACAGAACAAGAAGGCAATGCATATGGATATTGGTAATTTTTATATTTTCTTTGATTTGTAATCTGTTTTGGTTTTGGTTTACTCCAAATTGCCAGACCTAAATCATGTACTCAGAATATATTGCCTGTAAGAATCAGATGGTTGAATTTGCATATTGTTGCTAGTTTGCATGATATTTAAATAAAATGATCAGATCTATGGACTACTTTATGCAATATGTTAATCCAGTTAGCCACTAATCCAATCACCACTGAATTTGGCAGTACACAATGAGCCCAATGTTTCAGGGAATACAGGGTCACTGTCCTAATCATGTTGATATTTCAGGAGATTGCCAGCAAGGCTTTGTTGCATCAAGAACTCTTTTGCTCATAGGCTAGTTGGGAACAGTGAATGTGTCTTGAGCCCTGCAGTGTTTTGATAGGCATGCCAGGCATATTTTCTATCTGCCACCCTTTTTCAATCTTCTGCAACTCCATTTCTTTTCTCAGAATAACTAGTAGCATATGATTCACACAACCATGAGAAGGTGGTTCTGACTTACTATTGCTCCACCATTATTTTAACATTGCCTTTGTCCTGTCCCAGTCATAATATTAGAGAACCTTTAATTGACTTAAGCAATTTAATGATTCGTGCTAATTTATTTGCTGATGGCATTGAATGGAAATAATAAATAAGGGAATGGAGATCTTTCAAAGGGAAGCACTCAATTGAAGCTGCTTACCCCTGCTGCTTCACATCATCCTGGCAGCACTTACCATCTCTTAGTGAAGAATGTGGTGCTTATCCTCCCCTGAACCACTTACCAAAGACTGTAGGGAGTGCTCTACGTCCTTATTCAAACTGCTGTGAAAAAAAGGGAGCTGCAGATGATTACTATTTGTCATCTCTGGCATGGCTGCCCCCAAGCTTTAGCAAGCTGTTCAAAAGAAGTTCTCCCTACCAGCATGCCTTTGCACAATTCTGTCCAGGGACAGTGCTTGAGCAGAAGCATCTTCTCATTATAGCAAGCGACAAGGAAAGAGACACAAACTTTTCATAAAAGAAAAGTGATTTACCCAAATAAATCACCCTGCAGAGGGGGAGAGACCCGCAAGACCAGATTAAGAAAAGAAGTACAAAATGGACTGGAACGGAGCTTTATTCATATAGGTTACAATGAAAGAACCTTGAAAGCATATGTTGTTTTCACTTCTTACCTCAATGAATTAGGGTGAGCAATCTGAATTGTTTTTCTAACACTTTTTTGAGTTTTCTGGTCTTAAGGCATGCTTGTAAACTGTTTCTGCATAGTTTTTTCCAGGCTTTTATATGTGGCTCTCTATGGCAGGGTGGCAAACTCACATTGTCACAGTGGTGTCACATGATAATGGGATTTTTCCTCTTTTGCTAATCCAGGCATGGGCGTGGCCAGCATGTGACGCATCTGGCCCGCAGTCCTGCTTTATGGTATTCCGTAACATGGGAGGTATCACCAGAGCAAGAATCCTTATGGATCTGTGCCATCTTGTAGGGACTCTCAGCATCCTCTCCTTGCGTGCATTAACCTGGAGAAGTCAGTACTTTTGGAACTTTGACCCAACCAGGTCATAGTCATAAACCACTTGGAACCGAATTTAAAAACTTATCTACAAACAATGTGAAGAGCAGAAAATAAGTACTTAGATAGCCATTTTATTTGCTTGCCACAACCATCATTATTGTAGGAGTTATGATTCTTGAACTGTTTTCAAAGGCAGCCCCACATAGAGTGTGTTGCAATAATCTAATGAGTGGTAATAAGAACACGAAACATTGTTGCCAAGGCATCCTTATATGAGAAGAACAACAACTGATACACCAATAAGAAGGATCTTAGAGTCCAAGAGGGGCAACTGCTTTAGAGGGAAAGTGACTTCTATGAGCAAATTATGGTATATTAATGTAATCGCAGTATTTCTGGACAAATGATAACTCTTCTCTTGCTGGTATTTAGACCAAGTTTGTTTCTATCTATCCAGTTTCTCAGAGACTCCAGACACAGGTTTGGACTTTCACAGTACCTCTATGCTTCTACTGTACCTCTATGCTTCCACAGTACCTGGGATGGCAATATGAAATTAAATATCATCAGGATGTTTATGGGTCTAGATCACTTGCAATAGCATTTACACTATAGAGAACTATCTCCACTTCTTCAGTTTCCAAAAACTGAAAGGCTTTTCTGCAAAGCCTTTGATTCAGTGGTACATGACAAACTTCTGTTAAAATTAAGTTCTTACGGCATTTCTGGATCTTTGCACAAGTCGATAGCGCATTCCTATCAAACAGGCAACAAGTAGTCAAAATCAGAAACGCTATCTCAAACCCTGCACCAGTTAACAATGGTGTTCCCCAAGGCAGCGTTCTAGGACCAACACTCTTTCTACTTTACACAAATGGCCTTGTGAATATATTATAAACAGCTGCATCCTCTTTGTCGATGATGTAAAACTATGTAACACCACAGATAATTCTACTACCCTACAAAACAACCTAGATTATGTATCTGAATGGTCAAACAATTTGCAACTCAAATCTCTGCTAACAAATGCTCAGTCCTACATGTTGGCAATAAAATCAGACATCAAATACAAGCTGGGCAAAAACAATCTAGAAGTTGACCCACACTCTATCAAACCTAGGTGTACTCATTTCAAAAGATATAAGCCCCAGAGCTCACTGTAACAACATTGCCAAAAAGGCATTCAGAGTTGTCAAACTTATTTACGAAGTTTTCTCTCTGGTAATGCTATACTGCTAACTAGGGCAGTTACCTTCCCACCTAAGCTTAGTACATAAGATTATATTCCATAACGTCATACCTGTTACCAACTACTTTAACTTCAACAGCAGCTATCAATAGATACAAATTAAATGTAATCCACTCTAATAGCAGAAAAATTCTCTAATTTTGATAGCAGAAAATACAACTTCAGCAATAAATGTCTGGAACACTCTACCTGATTCTGTTGTTAGTTCCTCTAACCCCCCATACCTTTTACCTTAAACTGTCTACCGTGAACCCTACACATTTCTTAAGATGTCCCTAAGGGGACACCAGCGTGCCTACCATCCCTGTCCTACTGTGCCTATTTATATGTACTCATTTTATGTATTTATGGCTGTGTTTTGCTTACTTATAGTCATTATTTGTGCCATTTTTCATGTGTCCATCTCTATGTCCATACTGATACTTGTTTCCTTGTACGTGTTGACAAATAAATACATTAAATAAGTAAATAAATAAATAAATAAATAAATAAATAAATAATAAATAAATAAATAAATAAATAAATAAAAATGCTGAATGGTTCCACCAGTTATTATCCAAGTCATTGCAAATTTTATCCTTGAAGAGTCCAAGCCCTCCCACATGCTTCACTGTGCTTATTGCCATAGTAAAGAGCTGAACGTATTATATTATTGATTGATCATGGTCACTTCTTATTTTTCTTATTTTTCTCAATCAACACTATAGGCATGTCTTCACCAGTTTCATCTCATGGAGCTTTTCAGTAACTAGAGGCATTCTGGGATCTGCAACTGAAGAAAGGCTTATCTAGGAAAGTCAAATGGCTAGGTTTGGGTTTATTTTTTCCCTCAGCCCTAGGAAGAAGGCAAGAATACAGGGGCAAATCATTTCTGAAAAGGCTGCGTAGAAAACTGTACAGCCTTGTCTAGATAGCTGCCAGGAGTCAATCCTATTGTGCAGGCAAAAAGAAAGCTTATTTGCATTTGATTTGAATCTGACATTAAGTTTCACCTGCTTAAAAAAGAATGCACACTTTTTTTTACCACATTTCCAAATTCAGTCAAGATTAAGTTCATGAGTGAAGCTTGGCAGCTACCAAGCCCAGTACTAAACTCATTCATTCCCCATCTCACATCTTAATAATTAATTCTGAGAAAAGATTAATTCATTACAAACTTTCCAAAAGTTCACCTTTGGCCTAAAATCTAGAAAGGAAATGTCAATCTAAAGTGGAGTCCTATTTCTATTTAAAATACGAAACTAGCAAATTATTCTTGTAATAATTTATTACTCTAACTGGAGAGGTACATATAATGAAAGGCCACCATAAAAAGTGCAATTTCCCGGAAAAAGGACATTGTTGTTTACTAATACCTACCGACAGATCAATCAATACCACTAATGCATCCTAAAGGTTGTTGCTTTTCCAGCAGTCGTTGCAAGAGAATTAATGGACTACAATAGAGATATCTTTTGCTGGGAATGCAACAGTGATAGATTACAGAGTCTATTTTATGTTAAATGTGATTTAGACATAACTGTATCAGCTAGCAAAATTAGTAATATGGCTTTCTGAAAGTGCCAGTTCCAGCCAAATGCTCTTTAGATGTGTCCTTCCTGAATCCAGGGTTAGCATAAAAGGATTTTCAGTCTGACACCTGTGCAGGATCCAAATGGAAGAAGCTACCTAATATCTGCATTGCAGCCTACTTGATCTGCTTCTTAAAATCTCTGGTATTTCTGTTCTCAAATGCATGATGCATCAGCAAGAGAGCTTATACACTGATTTATTCAATATAGGAATCCTCTTTTATTTGTATCTTCTTCTCTTTCCTTTCCTCCTATCATTACCATTAATCAGGTAGACTTTGGAAGTGCAATCTGAGATGTAAACCACCTTAAATTCTAGTGGATTGCATTGGGTTGGCCATAGGGTTGTGTTGGGGTTTAGTCAAGGCACTGACCAGTTCAGGTCCTGATGGGTTGTTCTCATGCTACTTGCCCTTTTCATCTATGTAGGGAAAATAAAGCCTTACTGATTAGCTTCATTTTTTTTATGATGTATCTTCTCACTAATCCCTGAGCTTTTATTTTCCCAAATATTTGTAAACAAGGGTGCAACCCCACATCACTCCTTTGAAATTAACTTTCTTTGCCCCCTTAATACGTAACATCATTTTTCTGATGATACAGGAATTAAAGCAACAGGTTGTTCTTTTATTTTTATTCTCTGTTGGTCTGCATACCTTCCTTACAGCAAGGAAGAATTGAGACTTCAGCTTTATAAGAGCAAAATAATTTTATATTAAATATGATATGTTGTAATTTAATGTTTAAGAAATAAAGGAAAGGGAAAGGAAGCTTTGTGGCAGTGGGAATGGGAAAGCAAGGAGAGCTTCATTCTGCCTAGAAAGAAAGACAAAGGATACCAGCTGGGAGATGTAAGAGTTGGATAGAGCATAAACTTCTAAATCTGATGATAGCTGATTGACTTAATGGGCCATGGTTAACTCAGTGGCAAGATTATTAAAAAGCAGAACTGACAACCAGTGGAGAACATAATGGCCCAGCAATCCAGGATGAAATGACAGCCTAGGGCAGCAGCCAGTCACTAGAGGGAGGGGGATAGGCCAGGCCTATAGCCGAACCACATCTGGAACTACTGCTAGAGTGTAATGCAATGCTGGAACCATCTACTCTAAGGGCTTAAAACAATTTGATTGGGGGGAGAAACAGTTTTGAAATCAAAGCAGGAAAACCTGGATATAGGACAGATTTGCAAAGGAATGAGACTGGAAGGAAGGAGATGTATCCATTCCTACACCCACTAAGTGCTGGGTAGTTAATATTGACCATGGGCAAGCAAAAAGTATATATCTACATTTTAGGTTAATTAGAACTTTTCTTTTTAATTTATGAAATCTCAAAATGAAGGAAAAACAGCAGAAAGTTGATGTGAACATATAGAGAAGTAAACGGATGCATATGAGCTTACACATAAGTGTCAATTTATAACACCAAGGTCAATGAGTATATGAAATTAAAATAACAGCTGGTGACCTTGGGTCTGTCACTCTCAGCCCAACTCACCTCACAGAATTGTTGCTTTGGGGAAAAAGGAGGAGGAAGTTGTGTTAGATATGTTTAACACCTTGAGTTATTTGTAAAAATAATAAAGGCAGGACACAAATAAAAATAATAAAATAATAAAAAATAAAATATTTGGACTGAAACTCTAGAACTGAAATTATTCCCACATATTATTGTTAAATGGATTATCTTTTGCTTTAAAAAATTAAAGCTTAACTGACCCATAACATTGCATGTTGTCTCCCCTGTTTTATGGAATAGCTTTCCTTTAAGATCAAGTTAGTAAATCTTGTGATGAGTTTCCAAAATCTGGAGGAAACTGAACTCTTCTAGATATGCTTGGAAGAAGGTACTTCCTTCTAGGGGGCATTTGTTTTGCCCTCTTAATTTTTGTCAGTGAGTTTGATGCATTATTAAGTCTATTTGGTTTGATTTTATTGTAAGCTGCTGAATGTCCGTTTATATGGATGTAGCGACAGTGGTGAGTTCCTACCGGTTCGGACCAGGTCAACCACGCCCCCGAACTGGTTCTCCACATCCATCCACGTAGGCGCCACCATCTTATTTTTTGCTTCTGTACATGCACATAACATTTTATTGCACTGTGCATGCACACCCAGTGTGCATCAAGCGCACATGTGGCATGCACAAAAGTGAACCAGCAGTAGTGTCTGTTGGAACCTATCCCTGTGTAGCTAGATACAGTAACTAGACAGACAGACAGATCTTAAATCTGGTAAAATAGAAAAATCACAGCTTTGCATGATCATGCTTAGTTAATTATGCTCCCTTTTCTGTGTTTCATAAAAAATCTATAGGATGACAAAGGATAACTGGTGCGTCCCTGTGATATTTCTTCTCTCCCAATTCACCAGTTGGTAAAATATTTCAATAATGTTTTTTTTGCCATATCTACTTCCTCTCCAGAGTTATCCTTCTGAACATAGTTACATATGATTATGCTTGTATACATGACCACCTTCCAGGAGATGATTGCACAGGCCAAGAGTAATACCTTATGATAAACTGCATACATGTACAGAGCTCTGTCCCTCTGTGGAGGAGGCATATCCATAAATCCTCTTGAAGGATGTGCTTTGTGCATGTCTTGTGAAGACATGTCTTTGTTCAGCTGCAAGAGTTTGTATACAAGAATTAATCTTTCTATGAAAGAATTTAAAGTTGTTTTGTTCTACCTTTTTTTTCCCTGCAAAGGGCTCAAACAGATATGTTGCTATGTTTAGTTTGTCTTTTTTAGGTGGGTAGGTACATGTCTTCAATAAACCTTTGGAAAAAGATATATATTACTTTAACAAAAGCAAAAAGGGCAAGCTATAGCTTTTTTAAAAGTCTTATCTTGCATTTAAGATGCTGATTTTAAAAACTGAACAAAAAGAAAACATGAGGACGTTCTTTATTGCAAAATGGTTCAAAATATTGGTTTTCAATATAGTCCATTCTAAGGGTTACCAGAGGTCATTGCAATCAAGTAGAAGACTATATTAATCATTAACTTTAGACAAGCTAAAGTTTGTGGCAAGCAATCTTTTTTGATGGGATTAGGTAACAGGTTCTATACAGTTTGTGTCATCATGATACAGTATGTAGATCACTGGGATTGTTTCTTTATTCTAATAAGATCAGAATTAAAAGTATTGGTAATTTACTATTAGAAGATAATATACAATATCACTATTGCAATTTATTACATCTGATATATTTTATGTTGTTTACCTAGAATATATATTAAGCAGTGGTGGGTTCCTAACCAGTGTACTACTGGTTTTCTTGTGTATGTGTGCACGTTCAACGCTTCTGCACGCGCACAACACTTCTGCATCCACACAATGCTTCTGGGCATGCACAGAACAGGGACGGGTTGCTGCCAGGTTGCTGCCAAATGCGCGCTCTGCTACATGCACATTGCACTTAAAAAGGTCTGTGCATGCGGACATTAGAAAAGGAAAAAAAAATTGCAATGAAGATTGTTCTGCGTATGCGCAGAACCGAAAATCAAGATGGTGCCGCTGCTGATAGAATTGGTTTGGGAGCGTAGCATGTCGAGTTATTACCTACTTGGCTGAACCGGTCTGAACTGGTAGGAACCCACCTCTGGCGCAGATGTGTCTGGGTGGATGGGCGGAGCCTCCCACTGCCACCACTACTGATTCGGCCAATTCGAGCCAAACCAGGACCAGCCGACCTCTGATATTAAGCCATCTGACGTTTCTTCATTTCCTCAGATCATCTTCAAAAGTGAAGTTATTATATTGGGCCCTTTTTCATAACTTACACTGAAAAACTAATCTTGGAGGAAAATTATCTATTTTAGTAAAAGATAACCAATTTCATATGAAATCCAAATTTATTTTGTTCAAAGATACAAATCTTATCATTTCTTATCATAGTACTTATTCAGTTCTTCAAACACCCTTTATAGAAAGTATGTATGTATGCATTTATTTGTTTCGTTAATTAGTTATGGCCACACACTTCAGTAGACTGTGGGTAGCTATAGTAAATTTAATGAATAAGTAAAAATTAATCAAGGCCATAGCCAGTTTGTGCAAAGACTCTTGGGGCCATTTTGGGGTCAAAATAGTTTATTGCATAATATATAAATAAATAAATAAATAAGTAAATATGTATGTACGTACATGCATACATACATATGTACATACATCTAAATGTATTTCAAATGCAAGTGGCAATACTTAGTGAGAGGATCCTATCACATATTGTTGAATTATACCCTGTATGGTCCAAAGAGATTTTTCCTAACCATTCATGCATAGACTTGCAGCCATAGGATTACTGCTAAAATGCTTTAATCCTACAACTCAGTACCCAGAATATCCTGTGTAATGCTCCATTCATCCTTCAACTTAGTACATTACTTATTTACCATGGAGAAGAGAAAGAGGAGAGAACGAATTTGATGTGTCTGTATTGCATTTTAGTTTATGGTCCAGGTCTTAAAAATGCATGAAGTTGTAATATTGGTATATATGTAATAGGTTGAAGGATGATGTGGCAAAAAGTATTCATGGTAGAATACTTACTGAGATACTCGTGAACATTAATTTACTACACGGTTACCCAAACCATTCATTGCTGATCAGAAGTTGTATCCAAAATTTTCTTCTATTGATTTTTAATGACCTGTGTCTTAAATATGACTCATTGTTATATAAATGCTAACAGTATTTATGAGTTGCTTACCTTACTAGAGGTTTTGAACAGGTTTTTCCACTGAATATTTATTAGTAAATATTACCCAGTAGAGGAGGATTAAATAATATCTGTATGAAAGCATTATGTATTTAATTTTCATTTCAAGACTTTTCTCTAGATTTCTGATTTAAACCTCTAAAGACAAATAGAAACAGGCCATTTTCCAAGTTTTCATCAAGATATCATATGTATTTTCTACAGCAGGATTCAGCAACTTTTTCAAGCAGTGTATAGATTTGAAAACTATGTTTTAAAGCTCATTCATGTAAGACCACTGAAATCTCAAAAAATTGGTGACCTTGCAAGACTGCAGAGCTTTTTAAGGGATTATTAAAATATTTTTCATTTTTGTGATTTTTTTCCCCAATGATACCTTTTATTTTGATTCACTGTATGCCATTAAGAGTAATGTGTGCACCATACAAGCACTAGTTTGCAAGGCTCAGCTACATGGCAATACATCTATGATCAGCTCACCTCATGCTCCTAGAATGCTCCTTGAATGTCAAAAATGGCTGCCTCCTCTCAAAGAATATTTCCCTATCCAATACTCATAGGTGGCAGCAGCATCTTGCAATCTCTAGCAGAGATTTTCTCCCATCACTTTGTAGTTTGTCATTCTTAATAAACTGGAATTACAGAGATTGGAACTGGATGACTGTGTACATCAAGCAGGTGTGTTTGCTATAGTCCCTTTCCTGACTGCTTATGGACTGTCAGCATTTTCATATCGTATTCTTTTCCTACCTGAACAATGCACACGGAGCATAGATTTTACAGGGCTGGATCATATTTTCTTCCCCTCATTCTGATACACTATTAAGATAAGGTGACCAGATGTCGTGCTTTTGGACAGTCACAATTTTTCACAATTTGTCCCATGTCCCGCGATGTTTTTAAAAAGTTCCGATTTTCATGGGTGAGTGGACAAAAGGGCATCGGCAGTGCTGGCAGGACCCACTGTGCGAGGGCAAGGGAAGAGCAGGGCGGGGCCTGAGGGAAGCCAGAGGGAGAGGGTTTGGAGGGAAGGGGAGCCAAGATGGCAGTGGCTGAGGAGAAGGAGGTCTCATGGCCACTGCTGCCACCGCCGCCGCCAAGGAATTGCAGGATGATAGTGGCTGTGTGCCGGGAGGGCATCCTGCAGGGCTGGAGCTGCGTGCTGCCGAGAACTAACAGGAGTGCAGGGCGGGCTGGCCGAGCGGCCTTGTGTATGCAGCTCGCCTCACCGCCCGATGGAGGCTGCCCTGCTGCTGGTGCTGCTGCACCTCTGCTCCGCCACGAAGATGTCACCGCCACCCCCACGGGCTCTTCCTGCCTGGACACCCGCTGCCCAGGAGCCGCCCAAAGCCTTCCTGCCCACCACTGGCTGCACCATGGCCGACTCGCCCCGGGCAGGCTGGAAGCCTTCGGGTGTCCAGGCAGGAAGAGCCGGCGAGTGGATGGTGGTGGCATCGCTGCCCAGGAGCCTCCCGAAGCCTTCCTGCCCACCACCGGCTGCACCGCGGCCGACTTGCCCCAGGTGGGCTGGAAGGCTTCGGGCGTCTGGGAGGGAAGAGCCAGCAAGCAGATGGTGGTGGCATCGCCACCCAGGAGCCGCCCGAAGCCTTCCTGCCCACCACCGGCTGCACTGCGGCCGACTCGCCCCAGACAGGCTGGAGAGCTTTGGGCATCCGGGCAGGAAGAGCCAGCGAGCGGATGGTGGTGGCATCACCGCCCAGAAGCCACCCAAAGCCTTCCTGCCCACCACCGGCTGCACCGTGGCCGACTCGCCCTGGGTGGGCTGGAAGGCTTTGGGCGGCAGGCGGCCGGAGGGAACAGCCAGCGAGTGGATGGCGGTGGCATCGCCGCCCAGGAGCCTCCCGAAGCCTTCCTGCCCACAACCGGCTGCACCGCGGCCGACTTGCCCCGGGCAGGCTGGAAGGCTTCGGGCAGCTCCTGGGCAGTGAGCATCCAGGTGGGAAGAGCTGGCGAGGGGGTGGTGATGGCATCTTCAGCAGCGGAGCAGCGGTGCAGCAGCACCAGCAGCAGGGCAGCCTCCATCGGGCAGCGAGGTGAGCTGTTTGCGCAAGGCCGCTTGGCCAACCTGCCCCGCGACTCCTGCTAGTGCTCGGGCTGGAAGGCTTCGGGCGGCCAGAGGGTGAAGATGAGGCCAGGCAAGAAGAAGGACCTGGGCATGCTGGGTATTTGTTGGGCACCCTTTCTATTTCTCCCCCCCCCAGTCAATGGTGTCCGGCTTTACCAATTTTAAAATCTGGTCACTTTATATTAAGAAGTTTTTCCCCAGTATTTTGCCATAGATAGATGTCACCTTCTCCAATAAATGTAGTAAAAATCCTTGCTTAATATATCTACAAAATCTAATGAATAATGTTTTAAAGGGGGAATTATTTACTCTTTGTAAATATGGGTTCTACATATGTTTGTAGAAAGGATTTTATGGAAAGAATATCATGATAACAGATATGACTACAAGAAAAATAAAATGTACAGGTTTATTTAAACAGTTTCAAATAAGTGAAAAGTACTTATTCACCAAATGTTACAAGATGGCCCCATTTCAAATTATGATTCATTTTTAACTTTAGTAAAGATCATATTTTATTTTAAAACATAGCTGTGCCACATAAAGATAGTTGTTAATAGAAGGACTGTCCTGGATGGGAAAAAACTACAACCTATTTCAAACTTTAGTAATAAAAGATGATCTGAAAGCTGAATTTTAGAAAATGATAACTGAAGAAACACCTTGGCTGACATTGAGAGAATTTCTCAATGTTATTAAACTCTTGACTCCATTCACTAGGTGAGCAGGATAAAGAGAGTTGAAATGAAATGTTTGATTTTGACTTTTCAAAAAATGTAGAAGGTTGGATTTCACACTGAACAGGTATCACTTTCCTGGGTTAACTAAGAATAATTACTTGATCCATTTTACTGTATATTTTAGAGGGAAACACTACTGGTCATCTTACCCTGGTATTTCTTTCAAATCTTGGAGTCCGATATTCAGATTGGGAGGTTAATCCTTTTCTGTACATTTCTCTCATTAAAAAAAACAGACTTCACTGCCCTATCATTTCCCTGACTTTGAACTAAATAAATGCTATAGCATTTTTCATTAACATGCAGAATAAGCATAATGTCATTGAAAGCAATGAGAATACACTGAATGATAAGAAGACCCTAATCTCATGGTAGCTACTATCTACTTTCCCTTAACATCTTTCTAGCAGCCTTCTTTATCTTTATTGGCATGCTTTCCCTTGGCATCAATATCAAAATCTGCCTACTCTTTCTGAAAAACATTTATTTCTCAGTAGATTACTTATCAAGGCAAAATTCAAGTCCTTAAAAGAAAGAAGGCATCTCATCTCTGTAGTGTGCAAAGAAAATTATTGGAATGGATCTAAATAGGCTACTTCTATGCATGGAAGGCGCACTGAACCAGTCAACCTGCCACAGAAAGGACATGGATATGATTTCTATCCATTTCTGATTTCCTTTGCTATCTCCTATTCCTGTGATGGCAAACATATGGCACACATGCCACAGGTGGCACGTGGAGACATATTTTCTGGCATGCCAGTCATCAGCTCCGGCACACCAGCCAGCTGATTTTCAGCCTTTCAGAGGGCCGCGGGAGGCTGTTTTCACCCTCCCCAAGCTTCAGGAAAGCCTCTGGAGACTGGGGGATGCATGCATGTGTGGAGAGGTCACATGCGCATGCACAGGTGGGCGAGAAGGATTGAATTGGTGTGGGCATGCATGCACACATGATAGTGCACACGCACACAATTTTGGCACGCCATAAGAAAAAGGTTCGCCATCACTGTCCTATTCCATTTCCCATACCTGTAGGATGGTTCCTTCTTGACAAACAGAATATAACATTCAAACAATGCACTATTGTGGAGTAAGTCCAGTGGCAGAATTTGGATACTGAACATTTTGGCTTCTGTGATAAAGAATTTGCTCCCACCCTATAAAAATCCATAATCTATAAAGATAGGCTATGTTGACCTTCTTTGGCTCATGGGACCTCCAAGCAATGTGTCCATCAAGCAAAAAGGAGCCCTGCTTTTTCTTCTGCTTTTTCATCTTTGCAGTTCCCTCAGCCACAGCAGTTGCCGCATATGAGAAGTAAACACAACTCTAACAGCATGTTCTCCTTGATTGGAATGGATAATTGTTCCAGAATGTGGAAACCATAGCAATGAAATGAAATTAACATTATCTGAACTCTCAAGTCAAACTATAAAAGCTTTCATTTAAAAACAGGTCTTGCCATGTCAAGAACTGATATGTTTACATATGTGTCTCAGAGAATGCATGTGTGTCTGGAGTACAAGTAATTCAAGTAAGCTAGAAGTCCAGTAACTCTTCGACAATTATTTGATTGTGAAAATATAAAATGCTCCAATTTGCAATGAATTTCTATATTTTATCTTTTACTTTTGCAAAAATATATTTGTTTTAAATAGATTACTTTTGTTTATGTTTTTTTTAAAAAATCATCTGTTTTAAATACAGGCATGCATATGCATATTTAAACAAATAATTCTTCAAATTTATAACTTTTTTTATTTTGTGAAAATGCATCAAACAGTATGTGAAGTATCCCAGCGTAAAAGTTGGCATTCCCCTTTATTAGTTTCTAAAGAAATGTGTTAGCAGAGCAATAAAATGGGCGAAACTATATTACCTACCTCCATCCTGCTAAATGAACCAAAGGGGGCTTTCATACAGCAATTGTTCTTAAAATTTGCTATATTACTATTGACTTATTATTATTTTTTGCTATATTACTGAGTTCCTATCTACTTAAAGCAACAGAACAAAAAAGAATTTATTAGAAAAATACATTTGAAGTTTTTAAAATGTTATTCTATCTATTTTGTCTATCTCTGGACTGTGTCATTCCTTCCCCCAACCAGAGAGCAATATGATGTGATACTCTGAGTAATAGCATCTAATAAATAAAAATAAGTAAGTTCCAGGACAACCCAATTTTACTGCTGAATGCTTATTCTGTTCTTTTTTTGCCAAACTGTCAGATACCTTTTGAAGAATTGGAATCAGTTGTAATATATAGTAATGAATTGGCAGTCCATAAGCTTCAATGAACAGGAGGCAAGTAAGCTTTTTAATGGCGGGGGGGGGGGAGTTTTATAACTTATTGGTTCTGTATTCTTATTGAGTTAGAATTTCAGCTCTGGGTAAGACAAATGCATAAAGGAAAAAATAAGCAATTAATAAAATACTATTAACATTCATTAGGTTACATAGAGAAAGAAGCATGATTCATTCAGGTAGTAAACCCTGTTTTCCCTGAGCAACTCAAGAGCAATACACATGAGTATTTCTCCTGCTTAGAGCCAAAAAAGACATTATTTTAATTGAATTGAGTAACCACACCCACATTTTTGAAAACGAACTGATCCAGATATATATTGTTAACCACATTATTCAATGTAGTATCTGATTCTAGTCCCAGCATCTCTGATTTTAATAAGAATCAGATTTAATAAGAATCTGTACTGTCAATAAGAAGTTGCCTCTACAGACTTTTACCTGTAGCTACTCATCAGAATGAACACAGCTGAATACAAGAATAAGCAGTGTATATTCAACTATTGAGCTAAATCATATGGATTCTATCCTGAAGGCTTGGTTTATACTTAAAAGCTCCAGCATAAATCAAGTTATGAAATTAGTGTCTATCTTTACACAATACACCATATTGTGGTTTAGTGGTATCTGCAAGATCTTGTGTCTTTCAACATTGCATTACAAACTTTGGGATACAGCTTTGGGACACATATAAAAAAAAGGCTCACAGTTTCCATTCAGTTCTGAATCCTGTTTTCATTAGTTTGGTCTTTCCTTGTCATTCCCAGGAAGTGCCATTGATGGGGTATAGTTTAGATTGGAACAATATACAAATCCAGACATCTAAATGCAATGGCCTGAATTGAGCCCCTTTTCAATAAACCCCAGTGATATCAGCAACTTTATGATATAATTGGACAAATGATGCAAATTATGTCATTTGCATCATTTTCATAATGACATAACATGGAGAACATCACTTCTTACTCCTTGTCCCCTTTCTTAGATTCATATTCCAAAGACATGTTTCCATTGCATATATGCTCGGGTACACAAAGCAACATTAATCTTCATGGTAGACCGTAGAAGAGATTCTGCTGTTTGTATTAATTTGACCTTTGGCCATAATCTAATAACTCAAATTCTTTGACCACCTAGCTGTTTTTAAGGCAGTAAAATGGTGCCCACTATAAATATTTTAAATTGTAAAAATAACTGGAGATGTGGTTCAATTTTCCTTGTTGTTGATCAGATCAACAGACTAATATGTTTCAAATGATAATAGAACAGGCATTTTGCACTGGAAACACAATTGCTGAGGGCAAGTGGCATATCTATTGAATGATAGAAGAAAATCACATTATGTAACTTTGTCAAAGACTGCCTCACATATTAGTACAAAATTCCAAGTGCAGAAAAAGCAATATGTGAGAGTAAAGGATCATGACCACTCGTGTGTGTGTGTGTGTGTGTTAGTTTGTGTTTCTAACTGCTTCTCTAATTTCAAAGATCTACTGTACTTGTTCTGCATTTTTGCTACTTTTTTTTCCCTCTTGAATAAAGAGGAAAGAAAAACTTTAAAATACATTTCTTGCTCTTGCTCCAGATAGTTTTATGTCCTGAATACTACCATACTACCACTTTTTGATAGGCAAAAGTGCTTTCAAATCCTGATTACACTCACTTTGTACATGAGACTTTCTATTTTGGGCAGGTAGGACAATGGAAAATCGAGAGGGGCAGTAGAAGAGAAGTGTGTGGCACTTTACATACTTCGAGGGAAGGCATTCATCACATGATCAACATGATGATCAATCACATTACCACTGCCCTTGTCACGGACTCCGCAGGATTTTGCTGTTTCTGCTTCACTGCTGTGCCTCGGAGGATGTCAGTGTCTGCAGTTAATCTCCAGCCTGATATTTGATATTGATAAGCACATGAATCTTGGAACAGGAGTGTAGTAGCTCATCAAGAGCAGAAGTAATAACAATATCCTGCCCCTCCAGCAATATGCTCCAAGTCAAATATCAATCATACCCATGCCTTCCTCTCACACCCATGTTGTGTGATGATGCAGTGTAACAGTACTGAGTAAGAAAGGAAAAAGATTAAAATTATGAGAGCCATACTTTTGCTGCTGAATAACCATTTTTCCAAGAATTTATCCAATCCTCTTTTAAAGCCATCCAACTTAATGAGCATAATTACTATATGTCTTGTAGTAATGAATTCCTTGCTAATCTTAGCTGTAAAGGAAAGAATTGTGACATATATCACCAATATTCATAGCCAAATCCAATAGCAAACAAGACCCCAAATTCACCATTTAAAAAACCCCAAGCATTTAGTTTTTCATTGACAGGAAGGGAAGAGGCATTCTTCTTTTCTGAGGACAGTTTTTCTTGCAGCAAATGAAGCCACTGAGAAAAAGATGGCTGAACACCATACAACAACTGAGTAGAAATGGAACATTTCCCGCACACCAGGCCTATCTTCAGGAAAGGCCCTAATCCCCAAGGGGGAAGAGACTTTAGCTGAACAATCAGAAAACTGGCCTGCTTTGTGATGTTTATGCTGCTGCTTGTTAATGGATCCCCCTAAAGAAAGCAAAAGGGCTCTTACACAATTGAGTAGGCTATCATGGGAGTCTTCTGAGTGTGCCTTTTTTATTTGCTGCAGTCAGGTTAATGAGCTCACCAGCCCACTTGATGTTGAGGACTTTGGAACAAAGCAATCTCTCATTAAATGCTGCTTGGCACCACTCTCTTGAAGCAGAGGGACATTTGGATTATTGAATGCCTTTGTATTCTTCCTTCCTACCAGGCTATGGAGTCCAGCAGTGGCATCAAGCCCACACACTTCCTGGCAGGCATCCAGTCCTCCGCCTTCAAGCTGTATGGGCATTTGCCAATCTCAACTGCACTGGTAGGCAAACAAGCATGGCACACGACTGCTTTGGCTGATGGCCAAGTTTGTGCGGAACAATTGCCCTTGCTTTTCCTGTACAGGGAGACACATTCTTTGCCTATTCTGCTCCATTCAGCTGATTTACATGTCAAAGTTTTGTTATGATACAAAGGAATGTGCATTTATCTACATTTTATTTCTTCTTTTACACCTTTTATTAATCTCAGCTGTGCAGGTCATGAATTCATCAGTGGCTTTATTTAAATATCCTCTGCCTGTCAGTTTCTTCAGGGAAATGACCCTAGAGTGTTATCAGTTAGCTAGCAGGTGGGTCTGGTTATTCAGAATCTCACTGGCAACAGTACATCCTGGGTGAGATGCAATCCATGTATGATCCAGCCCTCCCTGACATTACTCAGGAGATTTCCAATGGTTCAACTATGAAGGCCGTTCTTGCTATATTCTACTCAGCATTGTTCTGCAGAAAGAAGAATGGAAAACTCTTGAGTTTTAGAAAAAAATCAGCTTTAACTTTGGTGCTAACAAAATGAAATAAAATAGGTGCTTTATACATGCTTGATTTTTTTAAAAATTAATGGCTCATCAATCACAGGAAAGAATGTAACAGAAATAAAGAAGAAAGCTTCACATTTACAGCTAGATATGGAGTATGATTTGTTTAATCAGTCTATTCTCACTAGGAATAATGAGAACATGACTATCATCTGGACTTTCTTTATTCCTCAATAGTGCATGTTATTCTTTAGAATTAATTCCCAACTTTAACCTAAAGTTGAAGTTGGGCAAACTCTATCATTTTTTCAAGGTCAGCTTTGAAATAGGTCTTTTACCAGAGATAGGATATCTCTTGATCTTTTGCTGCCAGAATAGGCTGCACTAGGAAAAATGAACCAAATAGTTCATAAAAGGAACAAAAAAGTATAAAATAATAAAAAAAGATGACTTGATTTTTTCCCTTAGTTAGAGATAAAAATATGTACAAAACTCTGACTCTAAAATTAATAATGGTTCACATTATTTCTTTAATCCCATATGGTTTTAATGATCATATCCCAGAATCACAATTTCATTTCTTTCAGATTCTCACAAACATTCCAAAAGTGGTTTCCAGGTAGAAATAAAATTGATCAAAATCTTTTCTTTAATCAAAGCTGTAAATTTTGCAATCTTTGCCAATTTGATCAGCTTAATCTTATAAACATAGTTTGCATCTATTCTTCCATTGTAGTGTGTCTTTCCACTTTTGTACATGTATAGGAATTTTGCCACTGTTATACAATGTAAAAAAAACAACTCCATAGAATCTTTTATTCCATTTGTCCATTAATCCCAAAAGGAAAGTCTCTAATTTCAAGTGTATATTTACTTTTAAAATCTTATGAATCAGAATATAACATTTTCTTGTTTTCTTACACATCCACCAAATATGAAAAAATGTACACTCAGTTTGGTTACATTTTCAACAAATATTTGAAATCCCATTATATATTTTGACACTTTATCTGGGATACATCATTTTATAAATGTTCTATAAATGTTAAAAATCAATGTAAATTTTAGTCCTTTATTTTCCCACATATCTCCCATTGATCTAACTATATTATATCAAATGTTTTTGTCCATTTAATAATACAATCTTTAACTTCTTCATGTTCTGTTTCCAAAACTGTTTCCGAATTGTTTCCAAATTAACAGTTTATGCATCTTAGTAATATTATGGTCATCATTTATGTATAATTCCATATTAGACTTAATCTTAAGTGAACATAAGGAAAACAAGGGACATGTAGAATTCCAATTCCAAATCTTCTCTTGTTTTTAACTTAAATTCTCCTTCAGAAACAATCAAACATCAACATAAATTAACTTTTTTGGTTAACTATCATTTCTCTTATAAAGGAAGCTTCTTGGGGTGATGTGAAACATGATCAATAGAACTAAAATTGTTATTTTGGAAGTGTTGAATATTGCAATGCTGTTTGCAGTTTTTGAATGTAAGTACAATACAATCTTTTTTGCCTGTTTCTGTTGTATATATCATCGTGCTTATTTACTAATTTTAATTTTTAGCTAGTAACATATTGCTGAATATTAAATAATAACAGCAACAAGAGCCTTGATTTACTGTATGATATAAGTAAAGGGGCTAGGATTTAATAAGTTGTCTTCAACTTAAAGCTCTCCAAATTTATTGGAATGCAATTGTTGATGACCTAGTCAGCATACTATTAGCCTATATTAGACAAGACAATTATAAGCTACTAAGAACACAAACTAATTTAGATGCTACAGCACTGGTGTATATATTTGCTATATAGTGCTATATTTGCATTCAAAAAGGCACAACTTGGTCAACTTTAAAAGAATAAGTGAAAAATAGCTCCTCATAAAGTATATTATAATGATTTGGCTTTGAAATTAGAAAGAGACAGATGATAGATATGTGACCTAATTGGGGGAAAAAACCCAAATACCCAGCAGCAATGGCTTTGCATTTTCACAAATATCCAGTCCTTATCACTACTAAAACTAGAAGTATCTGACTAAAGATCCAGCAGTTTGTTAATTAAATATGTATATATATGTATGTGTATGTGTATGTGTATGTGTATGTGTATGTGTATGTGTGTGTGTGTGTGTATGTGTGTGTATGTGTGTGTGTGTGTGTGTGTGTGTGTGTGTATGTGTGTATATATATATATATATATATATATATATATATATATATATATATATATATATATATATATATAATGTTATATTTATGCTGATAAATAAATAAAGGGAGACTAGTATAGATAGACTAGTATATATATATATATTTTCTGAGGTTTTCGCGGGTGTTAGTATGTAGGTCTCTAGTTGTTCGGGTTTTCTCCTGCGTAGAATTGGAGATGTCTTGGCGACGTTTCGACGAAGTCACATTCGTCATCTTCAGGCTGCTGCTGACTACTTCAGGTTTGGTGTTTCCAGGAGAAGTGAAACACCAAACCTGAAGTAGTCAGCAGCAGCCTGAAGATGACGAATGTGACTTCGTCGAAATGTCGCCAAGACATCTCCAATTCTACGCGGGAGAAAACCCGAACAACTAGAGACCTACATATATATATATATATATATATATATATATATATATATATATATTATATATATATATATATATATATATATATATATAAAGTCACAACCCCTGGTATGCCCAAATATGGGAGGGAGACCTACATATATATATATATATATAATATATATATATATATATATATATATATATATATATATATATATATATATATATATAAAGTCACAACCCCTGGTATGCCCAAATATGGGAGGAAGGTCACACTTCCACTCTCTGTCATTAGGCTCGTCACAAGAGACCATCCAGACAGAAACCCAATATTTTTTACTGTTGCCTTTTTGTTACATTTGTTATATTTGTGCTGATAAATAAATAAAGGGAGACTAGTATAGATCTATTTCAAGCTATTTAGCTTGGGGTTCGATTCCCAGCAAGGGTATGGCTAGCTGATGAGAGCTAAATAGCTTGAAATAGATCTATACTAGTCTCCCTTTATTTATTTATCAGCACAAATATAACAAATATATATATATTGTAGATACCATTTTATACAAATGATATGATTTATAAGGTTTTACATTGTTAAATATGAAATTCATATTAGAAATATGCAAAAAAACCATTATCAGATATTATATGTATTAAATAGTTCTTTATTTTCCACTAGTGAAAACCTGAGTTATTTTCACGGCAGCTAACTTCATATCATGTTAGAAATCTATCTTTGGTCAATTCTAACTGCTCAGCAAAACTATTCCTTTTATAAGTATCTTGAAATTTAGGCATTTTCAAAATGCCTTTGCAATGATAATCATCTATAAATACATCCATTTTATATACAAACCACCCGCTTAGAAGTATTATTTGGTTTCAAGGAATTATCCCAAATTAAGTATATAGACAGACAAGAAATTTTGCAAAGAATGCAAAATGAAATTAAGTCATATCATATCTGAAACTTTTGGTGGGGTTGATGAAACAGAGACAGAACATGGATAGCAAGAAAATGAAATGTAAGACTGAAAGCAGTTGTGACTCTAGCATTCATAAAAGATAGGTACTAGTGTAGCTGTCATCTTGAACTTTTTGACCACACTCTGCAGATACCCCTGGCTGAGAGAGTGTTTGTAAGAAGATTGATTATAAATTATATGAAGTCCTTGTGTATAAGCTGATTACAATACAGTTTAGAAAAGAAAAAACTAACAAATTTTCAGATTATTTGGAGCTATTTAATTTATTAATGCATGACTTCAATTTGTAAAGTAACTAAAGCTGTTTCAGACATGTCTCCGAATCTTAGTTTTTTCCTCAGTTATTGCTTAGTTTTCAAAAAGATTATGTCACAGTTAGTATTCCTTTAAAAGCTGCATTTCATTTGTATACAGCATTATTTTTAGGTTTGACATCTTCCATTTATCAATTTATCATGTGAATGTACCCTGTTTTAAAGTCTTAGAACTATACCCAGTTTTGTAACTTTATGCACTGTAACAATTTTAAAAAAAATCCTTGAGGTAGTTCATTTGTTTCCTAATTTTCTCTGTGATTGTTCTACCACTGTCCAAAAAGTTTCTTTAGTCCCCATTTCTGTGGGATCCTTTCTTTGTACATCAAATTCGCCTTTAAGTTTTAGAGTGAAATAGATTTGCTTAGGCCCTCCATATTTGTGAAGCTGGTGTCTATTGTTTGGAATCATGATTGCAGATGCTGATTTACAAAGATGGATTACAGGATCCTCTGTTCCCAATGACCGACCCAGACTGGATCCTGCAACATTATGCTAGGACAGGTATGTTTCAGGGGTGGGTTGCTGCTGGCATTACTGCTGGTTTGGTGCACGTTCAATTTTGTGCACATGTGCAGTTGCCCATAAATAGGTCTGTGCATGTGAAGAACATTAAAAAATGGGGGAAAAATATATGCACTGCTGAACAGGGAAACAGAGGTGTAGCAGGCCTGGGTCACTGCCAGTTCCAGCGACTCAGGCCAGCAAACCACTATCAGTTCGGCCGAACCAGTCTGAATTGGTAGGAACCCACTTCTGGTATGTTTGCCAAGATGGATTCTTTGGAGAGCCTGTTCTTGGTTCTTTCATTCTCTGATGCCATTCATCCAATTGCGTTTTATATTCTCTTTCCCAAAGTAAAATGCTATTATCTCTGATACTTTTATTTCAGAGGAAGAAAATCTCTGTTCAGAATCTGCATTTGTGTGAGCTTGTGTATTTTCTGCTTACTGTTGTTTGATGTTATTTCAGAGGGAAACTGAGCTAGCATTTAAGATTACTCACAAATGCTTCCTATGACTCCTTTATCAATTGACTTTCAGGTAATTTATAGGAACAGAACAAGCTGTATACCCACAATATCCAAAAGAAATTGCCCCCTCTTATGTAATGGAGATATATACATCCACTACAGTGATGGGATTCAGCCTGTTCTCACTTATTTGGGAGAATCGGTTGTTAACTTTCTAAACAGTTTGGAGAACCAATTGTTGGAAGAAATCTCCTTTTGTTTCTGTCCACTTTAGAGGGCTAATCCTGCAAGGAAGGCAGGAAGGAAACATTCTGGTATTGTTTCTAGCCTAATCTTCATTGCCCTGATTACAGGAACTGCTTCTCTGGTTGACCCTTATTACATTGTAACAACTAATAAGAAACACCCATTGACATGAGTGATGTTGAGTTGGCCACGCACACCCAGTCACATACCACCGAGCCATGCCTACCCAGATAGTTATTAGGGCAGAGAACCGGTTGTTACATTATTTGAATCCCATCACTGATCCACTAGCTTTGTATATCTTGTGCAACTTAAAGACTAAAACATTATTTGTTTAAAAGCTAACCAATCACCTACCCTTGTTTCCCCTTTGTCCATACACAATCTATATAAATAAAAATGTAAATGTCCGTTTGTTCAAAATCTTAAATCTCCGAAAGTTCTTCACCGATTGCTTTGAAATTTTGACACAAAGTTGCGTTCGAATACGCGCATGTTTTTATATCCATATATTATATAGATATCACACCTGTGACAGGTAAAAACATGCTTTATGAAAAACCAGCAGGTAAAAACATGCTTTTTTGAAAACCAGCACCATTTGTTGGACGTAAAAGCAACAGACGCTATACTAAATATTTCATGATTCCATTTCAATGTTTCCGATTGCATTGTTATATTGAATTTTCATAAATTTTGATTTATTTTCATTTTGATTTAATTATTTTGTGCGACATTGTGTTGGAATTGAGCTGTGTCATTTACCATAGCATTCATTTCATGTGTATAGTATATTCGGAACAGTTCGGCCTCTCTCCAGCTTTGTCCTGATGGTCCCTTTATATGTGTGGCTGGGCTGCAACCGCACCCTTTCCCCTTTCCGCCCCTCCTCTGAGAAGCTTCAGCCATTTCCGCCAAGGTGAGCCGAAGCCCTTTTGCCTCCCCCCTCCCCTCTCTCCCCTCCCCTCCTGCTGGGCCTTTGCTGTCTGCAGTGGGTTGGTGCCTGCACCATCCCTCAGCGGCCTCCCCCTACCCTTAAGCCAACCTCCCACTGCCCAGCCCAGCAGAGCTCCAGAGGAGGCAGAGGTGAAGCATCTCCTCAGCCTGGCCGGCCGTGCGTGCTCTCCACACCCTCCCCCCTCACAGCGAGCCAGCTACGGCCTCCAAAAGGCGGCTCTGACCGGGCGGCAGCAGCGGTGTCAGCCTGAGCCACAGTGGGGCTGGGGTGGCCACTGGGTGCCCTGTGAGGCGGTGGATACAGCAGTGGTGGCATCTCTGGATGGGGCCGCAGCTGGCAGAGGCTGCCTCATGTCTGTGTCGCCAGGGGCAGCTCCTTCCTCCTTCTCATCCTCCTGCTCCTCAGGGGATGCCAGCTGCCTCCTCTTGTCGCTGCCGCTGAAGGAAGCCAGATTGGGGGCAGTGGTCTCCTCCTCTCCTCCTCAGCCCGGCCAGGCCAGTGCCTGAGGGAGGTGTTGTTGTTGGCGGTGGCGGCATCAGGCCTTCCATCCACCAGCTCCAATGGAGCAGCAGCCGCAACAGCAGCAGTAGCCTGACTCAGTGGCGGAGGCGTGGGAGAGGAAGAAGATGGTGCAGCCCACAATGCTGCTTCGGTGGGCTGGCAGCAGCAGCAGCGGTGCCAGCTTGGAGGACTTCCCACCCAGCCTGCTGGTCCAGGCACTTCCACCTTCCCTGGCCTCTCTGCCATCTCCCTCAACCAGCCTTGCCTGGCCCAGCAGCCCCAAGGTCTGACCAACGGAAGTGCCCACCCGCTGTCTCACTACACCCATGGGGGACACCCCCAGTCTCCCTCCCATGCTGGGGTCCCCCTCCCATGTCCGGAGGGGCCCCATCCATCCCATTCTTTCAGAGGCTGCCTGTCATGGGGAGCTTGGAGGGCACCAGGCCAGGGTCTACAGGAGCGTCCTCCACCGTGGCTCACTTCCATTTGTGGCCCACCTCTGCTGAGGGAGACATGGCTGGTGGCAGGGCCCGCCAGGTGGGCAAGACCCTCATGAACCTTGCCGCTACTGGCAACGAACGGCATGACCCTGCCCAGAGGGAACCACCATGGAAATGTTTCTTTCTTTGCATGCTGTTGGTAAATGTGCCCGGTCCAACGTCTTTCCAGCAATTGAAAATTGTTTCTCACATGGACAATTATATGTTGGGTATTCTAGAGTCGGTAAACCAGACAATCTCTATATCTGCACAACCAATGGAACAACAAAAAATATTGTATACGCACAAGCATTGTGAAATTAAACATATTAGAAACTTGCACTTTCTCTTCTCTTTCTTTTCCATTTAACCAGACTGGGACACAGCAATGTGTGGCCAGGTACAGCTAGTAAAGAATAAGCTTTTTAACATAGTAAATGATATTGAACAGCAGAATTGGAAGTGAGATAAACAACTCCTTGAAATATGTGGCTCCTGAAAATGCCAAAAATAAAAACCTTAAAGGCTGAAAACAAGCTCTGAAAATAAAAGCTCCAAAGATGGCTGACTCCTCTTTGTCTACATTATTCACATTTTCCTGCTGCACAGATCGCGTCAAAAGTATAGATGGGCTCTTGTATATGTGTCACAAAGACTGGCTCAATATTTTCAGTTTATGGTGTGAACTCAATATTTCTATTAAAGACAGATTTGTTTCCTCTTTATGCCCTTGATTAGGTAGCTGTCATCTGCAAAAAGACATATCAACGGCCTTTTACAAATTTCCACGGTATTTTTATAACCATTCAACAACAGCAAAATTCTTTTTCATAATTATTCAGCAGATTAGAGTGCTATGGAGTATGTTTGTTTTGCTTTGGTTTTATGTTTTCGTTTGTGTTTTTGCATGTTTATCTGGATCTCTTGTTGAAGGGAGAGAATTTATATGAAAATAATGCTTTGCCCAATTTTGGCCATCTTGAGAATTTTAAAATGTAACTTTGGTATGCACATTAAAATCATGTATATATGAATATATATGCTTTGGTATGCAGTATGTATATACACAGATACAAGGGGGTATCTGTGCATATATTGTCAAACTACCGTATTTTCACCCATATAACCCGCCCACGCAAATAACCCGCCCACGCAAATAACCCGCAGGTCTTCGGGATCGTTTAAAATATTTTCCGTATACCCCGCCCACGCATATAACCCGCGACGAGTAAGGGAGAAGGGAAACAGCTGAGATCGGTGGGGGCAAAAGAAACGGAGGAGGAAGCCTGCGCAAGCTGGGGGAGAGTTGGAGGAACGGAGAAGGGAAACAGCTGAGATCGGTGGGGGCAAAAGAAACGGAGGAGGAAGCCTGCGCAAGCTGGGGGAGGGTTGGAGGAACGGAGAAGGGAAACAGCTGAGATCGGGGGGGCTAAAGAAATGGAGGAGGAAGCCTGCTCAAGCTGGGGGAGAGTTGGAGGAACGGAGAAGATCGGTGGGGGCAAAAGAAACGGAGGAGGAAGCCTGCTCAAGCTGGGGGAGGGTTGGAGGAACGGAGAAGGGAAACAGCTGAGATCGGGGGGGGGGGGGCAAAAGAAACGGAGGAGGAAGCCTGCTCAAGCTGGGGGAGGGTTGGAGGAACGGAGAAGGGAAACAGCTGAGATCGGTGGGGGCAAAAGAAACGGAGGAGGAAGCCTGCTCAAGCTGGGGGAGGGTTGGAGGAACGGAGAAGGGAAACAGCTGAGATCGGGGGGGCTAAAGAAACGGAGGAGGAAGCCTGCTCAAGCTGGGGGAGGGTTGGAGGAACGGAGAAGGGAAACAGCTGAGATCGGTGGGGGCAAAAGAAACGGAGGAGGAAGCCTGCGCAAGCTGGGGGAGGGTTGGAGGAACGGAGAAGGGAAACAGCTGAGATCGGTGGGGGCAAAAGAAACGGAGGAGGAAGCCTGCTCAAGCTGGGGGAGGGTTGGAGGAACGGAGAAGGGAAACAGCTGAGATCGGTGGGGGCAAAAGAAACGGAGGAGGAAGCCTGCTCAAGCTGGGGGAGGGTTGGAGGAACGGAGAAGGGAAACAGCTGAGATCGGGGGGGCTAAAGAAACGGAGGAAATAGCCTGCGCAAGCTGGGGGAGAGTTGGAGGAACGGAGAAGAGAAACAGCTGAGATCGGTGGGGGCTAAAGAAACGGAGGAAATAGCCTGCGCAAGCTGGGGGAGAGTTGGAGGAAGGGAATATCTTCCCGATTCCCCCATCTCCTCGCCCGTAGAACTGAAACGAGAGCTGCCCAAATATCTCCCGGCCCTTCAGGGCTGCTGTAGCGTGGAAGAATGTACTCCTTCACTTCAGAGCGGGGCTAGGAGAGCTTTTCCTCCCACGGAGTTCAATAAAATAAAATAAGGTAGATGGAAGGGAGGGAGGAAGGGTCCCTCCCTCTTACTTTCTGCCCATTGAGATGAACCAGAGCCCTTCTCCCCGTAAAATCCCCCATTTCTCCCACGATCCTTGCAGGCAAAGCATTGAATTCCCTGGCAAAGAACAAATGGCAGGAAGGGAGAATCCGGCTCCTTTATCGTAGGGAGAAGAAAAACCAACCAACCCCCCAACTTCTCCCTTCGTTTTCATTCCTTGCCCTTTCCAATTGTCAAGCTTTTTGCCTCATTCTTCCTACTTCCCACGGAGAAGTAAAACTCCTTAACTGCTCAGGTTGGGAGCTCAAAAGGGAAAAATTATATGCTGGACCTTTCCCCCTCCTCCCCATCAGGGCCCTTTACACATTTCCCCCTCTGTTTATGGAGCTATTGGCAAAAGGGGATCCCTCTGCGTTCTGCTGGGCAGATTTCGCACCGGTGCGTTTTTACGCAAACAGCAATTTCTCTCCAGCTTTTGGCAAATGGAATAGATTGAGGGGTGGGAAGGCATAAGGAAAGGGTGCTTGATTCCCCAGCTTGCGCAGGCTTCCTCCTCCGTTTCTTTAGCCCCCACCGATCTCAGCTGTTTCCCTTCTCCGTTCCTCCAACTCTCCCCCAGCTTGCGCAGGCTTCCGCCTCCGTTTCTTTAGCCCCCACCGATCTCAGCTGTTTCCCTTCTCCGTTCCTCCAACTCTCCCCCAGCTTGCGCAGGCTTCCTCCTCCGTTTCTTTAGCCCCCACCGATCTCAGC